>NW_021703785.1:12632218-12718826 GCF_005190385.1 Monodon monoceros | reverse complement strand
CCGTGAGGTGGGGGCGGCCGCGGGAGGCGGCGGGGCCGGCCGCCGGCGCAGGGTCCGGGCGCGCAGCGCGGCGGGCGTAGGTCTATGTCGCGGGCAGCGGCGGCGGCGGCGGCCGCGGAGGGACGATGCGCGAGTACAAAGTGGTGGTGCTGGGCTCGGGCGGGGTCGGCAAATCCGCCCTGACTGTGCAGTTCGTGACCGGCACCTTCATCGAGAAATACGACCCCACCATCGAGGACTTCTACCGCAAGGAGATCGAGGTGGACTCGTCGCCGTCGGTGCTGGAGATCCTGGACACGGCGGGCACCGAGCAGTTCGCGTCCATGCGGGACCTGTACATCAAGAACGGCCAGGGCTTCATCCTCGTCTACAGCCTCGTCAACCAGCAGAGCTTCCAGGACATCAAGCCCATGCGGGACCAGATCATCCGAGTGAAGCGGTGAGAGGGCCGGGGGCGCGGGCACGGGGCTTTGCGGTGCGGCCGTCAGCCCCTGTCCCGGGGCCAGAACTCCCTCCCGCGCGCTCTGGGGTGGCCGTGGGCAGGAGGAGATGTCTAGGGAGATGGCTCTGCGATCTTACGCTTTATGATAATTTTTTTTTTTTTTTTTACCAGCATCTTCCTCTTCATCTTGAATCTCAAATTTGAGTGCTTTGTTTCACAACTCAAATTTGGCATCCCGTGAACCCACAGCACAGCTCTTTGTCTCTTGGATATTACTAGTAGCGCTTGTGCAGAACCCCAAAGGAAACAAAGTTTAAAACTTGCAGGGGGGGGGAGAGGGGCGGGTAGGTTTCTGCTGGGAAGAGGGCAGCTGTGCAAGTATAGTGGAGACATTTTCAGATTGAACAACAAACAGAAAACCTACCTTTGCAGTATTTGACAGCAAAAATTGCTCACACGTACGTGGTTAAAAATGTCAAGTCCAAAGGAAAGAGACCTTTCTCGTTTCATAAAAGATTGAATGGTGCCAAGGCGTTTTACAAAAATGAACTCTCCAATTAAGATGAAACTTTAAAGACAGATTATCAAATTATTTGAAGACATGGCTCAGTTGGATTGAGATAGTATATAGAAGCACAAGTATACCATTCACATTAAAGAATGCGACTTAACTTTTTTTTTCTTTTTAGTCTAGCTGCCTTATTCCCCTCAAAAACAAAAAAAGAAAGAAAGAAAAGGGAGGGAAAAAGGCATTCCTGGAAATAATGCAAGTTTCTTCAAAGGTGTGACTCAGATATTAGCTAATTTAAAGTTAATGCAAATAAGCGCTTTCCTGATATGAACTCTTTTTTCTAAAGTGTGCATTTTGGAAATATGGCTGGTAGCATCAATGGCTTATGATATTTGTTTTCTCTTAAGTTGACTGAGTATATTTTTTCCTATAATTTCAAGCATCAGAAGTGTAATATCTCAGTTCAAAGTTTTAGCAAATTTTTCTAATTACTGTTTACGTGTTACTGCTTTGTCTGATTCTTATTATTAGTTAATAATTGCTAATAATTTTGATTTAGTGTAATTTTGTTTTTCTTACCCAATTCTACCTATAACCCTAAATTTGTAGACATTTGCTGAAAACTAGTTGTAAGTGTACTGTAGACGTAGTCTCATTTTTAGTCAGTTTGAGTCTACTCACTTTGAAAGAGCAAATACCAAGTCACATATATTCAGGGGTTGCTCAAAAATTCACTAGAAGAAGCAGATTTTTAATGCCACGTATGAGATCAAAGGGGGCCCTCTCCTGAAGCTCTCCCCACTTAATTCACTGAATATGCACTTTAATAGCTAACCTAAAATTTGGTATGTTACTTCTTCCATTAAATTTCAAACTAGAATAAAGTGGATATTTTTATAGCCTCTCATGGTGTTCTGAGATCTGTGAATCTGATAGCTTCTTCTTCAGTCTCATTTTCTTGAAAGTTAATTGTTATAGTTAACATAGGAACACTTTTGGTGTTAAATTTACTAAGTATCTGATATTTAAGAGGCTACATTCAAGTGGCTCAAATCTTTAATTCCCCTTTCATACTACTTAAAAAAAAAACATACAAAACAGGGCAATCTAACACATCGTCACATGTCAATCTTAGGCCATATACATACATCAAATAATAAAGTAAATGCCCCAACTCCTCCACCCTTTATATTTAAACATATACAGATAATACGTGCATTGATAAAAGTCACATGCCCAGGGCGAACTTCTTGACACAAGCCTAGCGGACAGAATATGGTAAAATGTCATTGGATAGTGTAGTCCATATGATTTTGTAGTTTCTTATGATTTAGTAGAGATTACTAATAATGAGTTAGTGTAAATGTAGTGTATTGGAACAATTTATTTGTTTGCACTGTGACCCAGGAAGAAAAAAAATGAGTAAAATTCTATTTGCCCAGATGTCATTTACTCACTCGTCTCAGTTCCTGATGTAAAAGTTGAAAAGACCAGCTGAGGTGTATGTAGCTCATAAACTCTTTCACTGGAATTCATCCATTGTGTCCTTAAGAACTGCTTGGGCGCTTCTGTGTCCTGGTATTTTTTACTTCACCCTAATCTCATCATCTGGCCTCCCGGCCTATAGCATATTATAAACAACGTTGAAAGAAAGAAGGAATCCGTGTATACTATGTATTTTACGATACAGTATATATCATGCACATATTATGGTAAAGCAGGCATTCAATGTGTTGGTTCTTTAACTTTTCCCACTTAAAGAGAATAAAGTGGGATTTTCAAATAAATGAATTTTTTTCTCTTTTTGGGAATCAGTTTTTAAATTAATCAGTTGCTCTGGGAGGTATTCGTAGTTGTTCCCTCCCCTCTGCCAGTTACTGCTTTACATATTCTATACAACAGTTGTTTGGGGATATTTAATATCACCATAATGCAGATGACATAAGTGAAGTGCAGAGAGGGTTGATATTTCGCCCCAAACTAGTCATTGGTGGAGAGGAGATTTAAACCAAGATCTGCATGAATCCACGTATTCTTCTTTTCTTCTATACCATGCTGCCTTTGACCTTGATGTTTATTGGCAAAGTCAGCAATCCAGCCTTTGGTCTAGGGTCACGCTCTTCAATTCAAATATAGTTGTGGGCCATGTGTGTAATTTTGAAATGTCTACTAGCTGATTTTTTGTAAAAAGTGTGAAGCAGGTAAAATTAATTTTAATAATGTATTTTATTTAACCTACTCTATCTAAAATATTGTCATTTCAACGTGTAATCAGTATTCATAAATTGAGATACTTTAATAGTTTTCATACTAAATTTTCAAAATCTGGTGTTCAGTTTACACTTAGTGCACATCTCAGTTCAGACTAGCTGTATTTCAGTTGCTCAACAGCCACATGTGGCTCCAGGCTACCATATTGGACAGTGTAGGTCTAAGGTGTATATATTTTGGGGAAATGCTTGCTTCTCTGAGCTCCATCTTCCTTGTCTGTGAATTAGAATATAGCATGCACCTCTCAAGAGTCTTCGTTAGGATAAAATGAGATAATATATTTTAAGGTGTCCAACACAATACCTTGAACACAAAACTTGCTTCAAAATTCCAGCTGTTCTTTGTCACCCTGTCTGCTTAAAATTTTATCCTTGATATAAATGTAATTTGAGAGGAAATAAATTTGATTGCATTTTGAAAGTCATTACCTAGTATAGACAAGATGATACTAAAAAAGCAGTGGTGACTAAAACAATCCTTGGAAAAATTTTGTTGGTATTCTCTTAAAATATTTTCTCTTATTAAAGATCTTATGGGAAAGGGCAAGAGAATGAACATTTAACTTTAACTGTAGCACCAATGCACAGCTGAGAGTGAAATGGAGCTTTTCCCTGGATTGTTCTTGTATGGAATGTTTTGCTTATAAAAAGTGTAAAACAGGTCCCTACTCCCTTAAGTGTCTGTAGGTTCACGGACATCCATATACAGGTTCCCCCCTGCTATCTGAAAGTAGAGAGTTCCTATGAAACCTTTCCTAAGCCAAAATGGCATAAAGTGAAGAAGCAATTGCCTTAGGACACATCTTGCTTACAGATGCGCAAAAAAAAAAAAAATCTAGGTAAAGCGCTTACAGACACAGTTCAAAGCCATGGCAGATTGATGCTGAGGTGCTGAGTGTGGTTCCTGGAGAAGGAACTTGGAGGTGCCTCTCTCCCTGATGGGGTACATGCTACCTCTCAACTGCTCACAGCAAACCAAGTGCTGGACGCGATTTTCACTTTTTGCCTTTTTTCATAAAAGCAAAAATCATCTTATTTCTTTTGGTTATCAAAAACAGGTACTAATGTAGGTCTTTCCTAAAATTGAAGTGTCACGAAGCAACTTTTGAAAAGCACAGAATAGCTGTATATACACAGGCTCCTGTCCAAGCCAAGCAGGCTAGCTAAAATGGTGGTTTTTATAAATTCACATGCTTTCTTTTTTAAATTGACTTTGGATGAGATCGGACACATAGGGAAGAGTGACAAGGATACAGAAAATGTTTCAATTGAGATAAAACTCAAGTTCTTTCTAATTTCATAGTTGCTTCTCCCATTCCTCCCAGGGTAAGCCGTGGTCCTGACCTTGGAACATGCAACCCAGTGCCTATTCTTAGGATAAAGCCCAGAAATCTTCAACATGACCTTCCCAGGCCCAGCAATGCTCTTATCCCTCCCTGCCTTTCCACCTTCACCTCTGGCAACCTTCCTCGCCCCTTGGATTCCAGCACCCCGACCTTCTTTTAGTTCCACGAAAGTGCCTGTCTCTGGGCTTTCCTTCTACATGCAGAAATCACCCACCTTTTGCAGAGTTAATTCCTACTTTTTGGCCCCTGCTTAGAAGATTTCCTCCTCAGGGAAGCCTTCCTCATCTTCCCAAACTGACTTTATTCCATCCTGTCTTCCCACAGTGTATTAACCTCGTGCCTCACCCCTTCCCTCAACCACTCATGTTTCAGACATCGGTGGCACCCTGTGTTTCCCCTCCTCTGGTAGTGCTCATCAGAGTTTAATTTAAGTACAGTCCGTCTTTCTTATTAAACTGTAATCCCACGTGGCTAGAATGGCTCCTGGCACGTAGGAACCAATCAAGAAAAATGTGTTGAAAAAAATTAGTGTTCAAAGAGAAAATTATTTTAGTGGCCTCAGTTTCCCCAAGCATTTGAATTTTACAGATGGAGGAGGTGACTCTCTAAAGCCCATTTTGCAGCTGGAGTAGACGATCTCCCTTCCACTCTAACATTCTGTGAGAGTACTTCTATCTACTAGGGGTGACCAGGGAAGAGGTAAAATTTAATAACAGACTTTAAGAATCAGAAGCATGGTGTCTTCCAGATGGAGGACATGGCATGGGAAATGCATAGGGTAGGTTCACTGGCTGTTAAATAGACCAGGTTGGCCAAACCAGGAATTTATATAGAAGTGTGAGAAGAGGTAAAATACATAAAGCTAAATTACAGAAGGTTAAAGACTTTGGACTTGCTCTTGCAGTCAAGGACCATGATCAGAATTGTTACAAAAATAGAAATATGGTGGTGATATGATAGATGGCTTCTTAGTGGTAATAGACCAGAGTCAGAAGAAAGAGTTGTATTGTCATAATCTCATTTCTACATGAAGTATAAAGATTCTGAATTAGCATGGAAAGAATGGATGCAAATAATGTTGTAAAGAATGAATCAATCAAACTTAGTGGAAGAAGGAGAGGAAAAGGTCAAAAGTAACCTTGACATTTTGAACATGAGCGAATAGAATTAGAGAGGAATAGCTTGGGGAGATTATTTTGGCTTTGGAGATGGTAATCATCCAGATAGATGCACCTAATAAGCAATTAGAATACTGGACTAAAGCCTGAAAGTTCAGTTTATGTATGAGTGTAAAGACTCGAAATCATCTATATAATTCACATTTGGAGAGTAGATGAACCCTGCTGGGTAGTGTATAGAGAGGTAGAAGTGAATGGCCAGGAATAGAAATTAGAAATGAATATGGCCAAGGATAGAACTTGACATTTGTAAGGTACCTAGAGGAGACTTTATACATTGCATTAGGCTAGAAGGCATGGTGCATTTTATTTTTTTTTTATTTTTTTATTTTTTCATTATTTCAAAGCCACCTTTTATTATTAATCACAGAGCAATAAAAGGCAAACAAGCAACAACAGCAGAAAAAACTATTTACAAAACTACTTCTAAAATACTCTTAAACACTTTTGACTTACTAATTATCTATGAAGAAGTTCTACATCAGATAAAGCATTGAAAACTTTAGTACCTTAATCATTTAAAAGCACCTTCATTATCCAGGCTTTAGGAGCCAGTGTCCTTTAATGGACAACAGACTCTTGAATAGTCCTTTATTGGACGTTTTAAGAGTTATACAACAATAAATATTTTGGCTTCACAGAACCTGCGCCATATCTACCTCATTAGCCTACCTTTGGGTCCTTTCTGATCAGGCATTTCTTTTCCCTCAACGTACAGAAATACTGCACTAGATGGCCTTTTCATTTCGGGATAGCCATTTCATTATTTTTATGTGGCATGGTGCATTTTAAGACTGAGGAGAAAAATGGGGAAAGTGTGGTTATTTGTACTACCCAAAGCGAATAAGTTACTTTTTTTTTTTTACTATTATTTCATATTTCTGTATCATTTAAGTGATCACTTTTAAGAGACCCAGCTGATCGTTTGCACATTTTCTCCTCACAGTAAGTTGCCCTAAAAGCCCAATCTAAGGTAGAGGTAGATTGCCAGTTGCTAACACATAGATAATGACCCCCAACAGATTGGCACTGTGGAGCTGAAACCAGGAAATACATCCAATGATGTTTGTCCCAATAAGTGATTTCTGGAGTCTGCCACCAATTCCTTCTTCCCCAAACACCTCCTTCCCCAGTTTGATACCTCCAGAGACCATAATTGTAATTGAAAGCTCCTCCAAGGTACAGAGCCTAATAGCTGTGAGTCACTTTTTATAGCCCAGAGTTTTTTCCTGAAAAGGAAACTTGGTTTTGCTGCATTGTAAAATTAGAATATTACAGTAGAGTCATTTCCTTTTTACCATCCCAGGATTAGAATTTTTTAAGTTCACTTTGTAGTTGGAGTAGATGATCTCCCACCAGCCCTACATTCTGAGAATACTTCTATCTCATTGGCACAATAAGGGAAAAAGTATTTTAGTATGAACCTTAAGGAATCAGCAGCCTGTGACCTGCAAATCTTACCTGTTTAGGGGTTTGTGATAATTGTATCAATAAAATCTCTAATCAGAGGAATCATTACAATGTTGTTTTTTTTTTAAAAAGGTGGAGGGGCAGAAAGGATTTAAATAGCCAGCCAACAATTCCACTGCACACAGACAAAAGATATCAGCTATCCCTGAATATTGATAAATCCTCTGACAAATGGAACAGATGGATGATTTGAAAGGTGATTTGACTCGCCACTGAATGAGAAGTATTCAGGCCCCAGGCAGGTGGATGACATTGACTTTCTAACTCTCCTTTAGGAAAAAGTCAGATAATTAACAGATAAACACTAAGATAATTAACAGATAAACACTAAAATATCTCTGGATGACACAACCAACAGGAAGAGCCAACAAAGTTGGAATCTTTTTATTTGTTAAAATTTTCCAGTAACAGTACACTTGAGTGATTTAATTCTGTATGGTATCTTTTCAGAAATTATATATGGCACATTAAAATGCATAGATTATATATTTACACATTTCTAAGCAGTGATCTTTACATAAAACTATGTACACCATACACAATCTGTGATTTTAGACATCTGCATTTCAGTAAAGTATATAAGTAAAATATAAGTATATTGATAAAGTTTAAGTTTATCAAAATATATTAAAAGAGCATATTTCTAGCTGCTAGGATTTTGACATGGTATATACCAAATACTGTTTATGTACTTCTAAAAGACTGGAACCTCTTTGGAAATGTCGGACCTAATATTTCAACTATTCACCTTTTATTCTTGTAGGAAAATTCTACTAAAAAACACATCACATTAGCCTGATTTTTAATAAATTTCAGTTTAAATTAAAGGTCACTGCTATGAAATAAGATTTTTTTTCCAGCATGTGAGTCAGAATAAGGTTATTGGGTATCCGAATCAAATGTCAGCAGCATATTATATCGAAGGCATGGTTTGGGAAATCCAATAATAAAGCAGCATTGGAATTCTTTGGAGTTTGATGCATTTTATTACTTAATGTTGGAAATGTACTTATCACACATTGCTAAAAGCTCTAACTGAATAAGCTATTTAAATAAGCTATTTAAAATAGATTACAGCATGTGAATAAAGTATACTTGTAAATTATACATTCTTTTAAATCAAACTCCTGAAATATATTCACTGGTGGAATTGGAGAGATTGTTGGTTTTCTTCTGTTTTGAAAACAAACCAAATTGATATTTTATGGAGAAATGTGATTAATTAATTATTTTGCGGGTTTTTAAAGTTCATTTTTATTGAGATATAATTGACATATAACATTGTAATAGTTTTATGGTTTTTTCACTCAGTAAAATTACACATTGTAAAACCTTTACCTAAAACATTTAGGAGTTATTTCCCATAAAACATAATGATTTGATATATGCATATATTGCAAAATGGTCACTACAGTAAGTTTAGTTAACGTCTGTCACCACACACAGTTACAGCTGTGTGTGTGTGTGCTGTCAGCGTTTATGATTTACTCCCTTGGCAGGTTTCAGGCATCCAATACTGTATTACCTGTAGGTGCTGTGCTGTACACAGCCCCAGGACTTATTTATCATTTATCTTATAACTGGCACTTTGTACCTTTTTACTGCCTTCACCCATTTCACCCCCGACCCCATCTGTTCTCTGTATCTGTGAGTTCAGTTTTGTGGTTTGTTTGTTTTAAGATTCTGTATATAAGTGAAATTATACAGTATTTGTCTTTTTTCTGTCAGACTTATTTCACTTAGCATAATGCCCTTAAGGTCCATCCAAATTGTCTCAAATGACAGAATTTCTTTTTTTTTTAATGGTTTAATAATATTTTGATCTATATCTATATCTATCTATATATATATAACATTTTCTTTATCAGTTCATCTATCAGCGGACATTTAGGTTGTTTCCATGTCCTGACTATTGCAAATAATGCCGCAGTGAACTTGAGGGTGCAGATATCTCTTCGAGATAGTCATTTTGTTTTCTTTGGGTAAATACAGAAGTGACATTGCTAGATGTTCTATTTTTAATATTTTGAGGAACCTCCATACTGTTTCCCATGGTGGCTGCACCGATTTACATCCCTACCCACTGTGCACAGGGATTTTCTTTTCTCCACATTCTCACCAACCCTTGTTTATTTTTTGTCTTTTTGGTGATAGTCATTCTAACAGGTGATATCTCATTGTGATTTTGATGTACATTTCCCTGATTATCAGTGTTGAGCACCTTTTCATGTACTTTTTGGCCACCTGTATGTCTCCTTTGGGAAAATGTCTGTTCAGATTCTCTGCCCATTTTTTAATTGGATTTTTTTTTCTATTGAGTTGTATGAGTCCTTTTTATATTTCAGGTATTAATCCCTTATAAGATATATGACTTGCAAATATTTTCTTCCATTCTGTAGATTGCCTTTTCATTTGGTTGATGGTTTCCTTTGTTGTACAGGAGCTTTTTAGTTTGATGTAGTCCCATTTGTTTTTATTTGCTTTTGTTGCCTTTGCTCTTTGTGTCAAATCCAAAAAATTATTACCGAGACCAGTGTCAAGGAGCTTACTCCCTATGTTTTCTTCTAGGAGTTTTATGGTTTCAGGTCTTACGTTCAAAGCTTTAGATCCATTCTGAGTTGATTTTTCTGTGTGGTATAAGGTAATATTCCAGTTCCATTCTTCTACATATGGCTATTCAGTTTTCCCAGCACCAGTTACTGAAGAAACTATCCTTTCCCCATTGCATATGCTTGGCTCCTTTGTTGTAAATTAGTTGACCATATATGTATGGACTTATTTCTGGGTTCTCTAGTCTGTTCCATTGATCTATGTGTCTGTTTTTATGTTAATACCATACTGGTTTGATTGGTATAGATTTGTAATATAGTTTGAAATCAGGAAGTGTGATGCCTCCAGCTTGGTTCTTCTTTCTTAAGATCCCTTTGGCTATTAGGTCTTTTGTGATTCCATACAATATTAGGATTGTTTGTTACATTTATGTGAAAAATGCCATTGGAATTTTGATGGGGATTGCATTGAATCTGTAGATTGCTATGGGTAGTATGGACATTTTAACAATATTCTTCTAGCCCATGAGTACGGAAGAGCCTTAGATTAATTTGTGTCTTCTTCAGTTTCTTTCATCAATGTCTTATCTTTTTTTTTTTTTTTTTTTTGGTATGCGGGTCTCTCACTGTTGTGGCCTCTCCTGTTGCAGAGCACAGGCTCCGGACGCGCAGGCTCAGTGGCCATGGTTCACGGGCCTAGCCACTCCGTGGCATGTGGGATCTTCCCAGACCGGGGCACGAACCCCTGTCCCCTGCATCGGCAGGCGGACTCTCAACCACTGTGCCACCAGGGAAGCCCTGTCTTATCATTTTTTAAAATTGTTATTATCTGTCAAAAAACAAAATATTAAAAACAATAACTCTACTACTTTGTATTCACTTAGCAGTGGCTTTTACATTTTCTTAATCTGGCTCTCAGGAATACATTTTGCAGTGTACATACAGGCATAAATACGTATAACTGAAACCAAAATTTCGTGAAACAACAGTTACACTTGGTATGTTGCTGGTATTATATTTTCTTGTTTTATTCTACTCTGTTTTATTTCATTGTTTTTAAGTGTTCCTCTTGATCCACTAAATTGATCTCATCACACACAATCTGAAAACTGCTATCCTGGAACATTTTACTCTAAGAAAAATAAATGGACCTATCTCTTTCATAGTTTGAAACAATTTTTATCTTCTCTTCCTGCTTTTCCATTTTCCAACAATGCTATGTAAATGCTCAGAAAGTGAAATGAATTTCCCAACATGAGTTAGTAAAATGTTACCTCTGTCACAGAGAAAGATAACATTTAGTCAAGGAACAAAGAGATACATAAAGTGTATCTTTTGAGGAAGCATTTATTACTGTTTGTTGGGCATATTACAAATATGAGGACATATTTCTCTTGTAATTTTGTTTGTTCTGGTAAGGCAGGATAGCTCCTGCCTTGTGAAATTTAGAACAGAGAAAGGGATGTTGCAGTAGGATCCCAACCAGAATGTGTTCATTACTACAGCAGGTTGCTGTGGGGACTTGGGAGACTGATCTTTATGAGAGGTTTGCTGCATCTGTCTAGGATGATGTTGATTCAGCTCTGCCTTTAAGACAGTAAAAATAGATGAAGACGACCATAATTACAGCTATCTTAAAATTACTTAGTAAAATTACCCCAGAGAAACATTATAAACCTTTACTTAAAACATTTAGGAGTGTTGTGTTTCATGCTTTTCTAGGAGCAGCCCTTAAAAACTAGTAATTCGAATGTGGAAGTCCTACACCATATTGATAATTCAGTACATCTTAATGTTTTCATCTTACCAGATGTCTTTACATCTTTCTGCAAATGAAATCTTAGAGGGTTTTTCTCTGGTTTTGGATGGAAAATTTTGTTTTGTTCTTAATTCTAAGTACATGCATCCTGAGGTTTACAATGAACATAACAAATACTGTATATATTATAATTGCTCTCAGTCAGTATTTAATTTTATTGGGCATACTGATCTTATCTATGAAGACCATTAATTGTGAATCTGGTTAAAGCTGAGCTTCAGTACTTACTAGTCATATAATTTAGGAGCAAGTTAGCATTCTCTGCATCTCACCTTCCTCATCTGGAATATGGGTATAATATAATAACTAATGAGGTAATGAATGTAAAGTTTCTTAACATAGTAACTCTAAAATATCAACAATAAAGTTTCACCAAAAATCACAGAAATAGAAATGAGACCCAAGCATTTTCTGACTTTATAAATCAGTATACTGCCACATGATTTCTTAGGAATTAGACTCGCTTGCCTTCCCATATCTAGAAAAATTATATATTAGCTAATCTAGTATTGCATTTCCATTTTTACATTGCTTTCTTGCCCGTGTCTGAAGTGCTCATACAGTGTGTGTATTACAGAACTTACAGCACAGACCCTGAGCACTTTGTGTCTTGAGGCTCTCTTGCCTATAAATGGTGACAATATGATTTTGTGACTCACAAAGAATTGTGATTTTTTTTTTTAGTACATGTATTTAAAATATAAAAAATATAGAAAGTGATCAGGCATATAATAAGTATTTGTTAAGTAACACTTTTCTTTTTTAAAAAGTTTATAATAATAGACCTTTTATGAATACCAAAACTATACATGGGGTGAAGAAAATTTTAATAGTGTTTATGGCTAATTACATATATTTGTGTATATATGTATATGGGGGGGCAATGGAGGGAAATGTGTTGACAGAGCTTTTAATAAATTGATTCTAGAAGTTTTGTCTTTGTATAAAAGTCATCACTGTCAACATCAAATACTATGGTTTAAACCACTTTATTTGCATAACACTGCCCTGAGCATTATGCAGAATAAGTACAAGATACTATCTTTGTCCATCTGGCATGCCAAAATGTACTACAAATGAATATATATTTGACAGTGTTGAGTTTATTATATATGGAGAGAGAGACAGAATACATTTTTTGAAACAGTTTGATTTCTAAGTTTTAAAGTATTATTCCACCAAAAACATTGCTTTTGCTAGGCCACTTTTTTCAAGGAATTTTTTTTTTTTGGCACAACTTTTTTTTTCTCTTCCTATTTTATTCAGATATAATTCACATACAGCACTACATAAGTTTAAGGTATACAGCATAATGATTTGACTTACATACATCATGAAATGATGACCACAGGAAGTTTAGTGACCATCCATCATCTCATACAGATAGAACATTAAAGAATAGGAAAAATAATTTTTTTCCTTGCAATAGGACTCTTAGGATTTACTCTCTTAACTTTCATGTATAACATACAGCAGTGTTCATTGTATTTATCATGTACTTACAACTGGAAGTTTGTACATTTTGACTACCTTCATCCAATTCCTCCCCCAACCCCCAGACACCCCTGCCTTTGGTAGCCACAAATCGTTCTGTTTTGCTATGAGTTACTTTGTTTTTGAAGCATAATTGGCCTACGACACTATGTGAGTTCCTGGTGCACAACGTAGTGATTCGGTATTTCTGTATTAGGTTGGCCAAAGAGTGCCTTCAGTTTTTAAGTAAAAATAAAAGACACATTTTTCATTTTCACCAAGAACTTTATTGAACAACGTATTCACCCTTTTGTGCCACTACCTTCTGCCATTTCTCAGGCAACTCCATAATTCCATCTTCCCAAAACTTTTTATCTTTTCGAGCAAAGAACTGTTCCAGGTGCCTTTTACAGTCTTGCAGGGAATTGAAATTTTTTCCATTAAGAGAATTTTGTAAAGACCGAAATAAATGGAAATCTGAAGGTGCAATGTCTGGTGAGTACAGTGGATGAATCAGAACTTCCCAGCCAAGCTGTAACAGTTTTTGCCCAGTCATCAAAGAAACATGCGGTTTTGTGTTATCCTGACGGAAGATTATGTGTTTTCTGTTGACTAATTCTGGACGCTTTTCATCGAGTGCTGCTTTCAGTTGGTCTAATTGGGAGCAGTACTTGTTGGAGTTAGTCTGGTTTTCCAGAAGGAGCTCATGATAGAGGCCTCCCTTCCAATCCCACCATATACACAGCATCACCTTCTTTGGATGAAGACTGGCCTTTGGTGTGGTTGGTGGTGGTGCACGTCACTTGCCCCACGATCTCTTCCTTTCCACATTACTGTACAGTATCCATTTTTCATCGCCCATCACAATTTGTTTTAAAAACAACGTTTTCATTACATTTAAGTAGAGAATTGCATGTGAAAATATGGTCAAGAAGGTTTTTGTCACTTAACTTTTGTGGAACCCAAACATCAAAGCGATGAACATAACCAAGCCGGTGCAAATGATTTTCAACGCTTGATTTGGATATTTTGAGTATGTCAGCTATCTCCTGCTGACATACTCAAAATATCCTGATCGTTCTCAATGTCTCAATTTGATCACTATCAACTTCAACTGGTCTACCCAATCGTGGAGCATCGTCCATCGAGAAATCTCCAGCACGAAACTTCGCAAACCACTTTTGACACGTTTGATCAGTCACAGCACCTTCTCCATACACTGCAGAAATCTGTTTTTGCGTTTCGGTTGCGTTTTTACCTTTCTTAAAATAATAAAGCATAATATGCCGAAAATGTTGCTTTTCTTCCTCCATCTTCAACGTTGAAATGGCTACACAAACATTCACCAATTTTGATGTCTTTTTTAAAATGCACGCTGATACGATAGCTGTCACATACAGTCTAACAAAGTTGTTTCGGATGAAGTTAAAGACAACTAAGTGCTACTGGACCCACCTTACGGAAAAATCTGAACGAAACTTTTGGCCAACCCAATACGTTACAGAATGATCACCATGATAAGTCTAGTTACCATCTGTCATCATACAAAGATATTGCATTATTATTGCCTATATTCCCCTGTACAAATGTATACTGTACATTTCATACCTCTGAATCATTTATTTTGTAACGTCCAGTACTTCCAGTTTGTACTTCTTAATCCCCCTCACCTGTTTCTCTCACCTTTTCTAAAGGTTTTTTGATGCATTCTAACTCATTATAGAAGGTCAAAATTTGTCTGTAAGACTAATGCCAGCAATCATATATTTATTTGCTTTGTTATATTTAGTATATTTTGATCCTCCCTGGAAATGAAATCTTACTTTGTATTTGGTTGTTGAATGGTTTGAGCAGAATTGTTATCTTAGAAAGCATTAAAAAAATAAACTGATTTATGGATAATTGAGAGAAAACAGCATAGATTAGCGAGTACCCAGGGAAGATAGCTGGGAGATTATCTAAAGATAAAAGTTCGTTATCAGGGATAGTTTAATATAGATTAAGAAACAAAGAATAAGCTTTATCTTAATATCAATTTTTTTTGTCTTTGCATTTAGTGAAGCTGAAATATCCAAATATGGTACATATAAAACTATACTATCCAGGACTTCCCTGGTGGCGCAGTGGTTAAGAATCTGCCTGCCAATGCAGGGGACACGGGTTCGACCCAATGCAGCCAAAAATGAATTAATTAAAAAAAAAACAAAAACTATGCCATCCAAAATATAATCCTCCACCCACCCACCCAGATGACCCACATACACTTGGACTGTTTTCTGCTTCGTGAACCAACACTCCAAACAAACTTTGTCCGTCAGTCATAGTCACGTTGGCATAGTGAGGAGCTGGGTGCTCGTTGTAAGACAAGTGCGTACATATATGAACACTAACTAGACAGTTAAGACAATTTTTAAGTTTATTTTAGAAGAGCTGGAGATGAGAACATAACTTTTCAATGATCAATCAGTTTACACACAATACTGATGGCATGAAACTTTTCTCAGTGGTCTTGCATTAAAGAGCTTAATGTTTGCATAAACTCTACTTGTTCTTGCTCTCAAATGGCCATCAACCAGTGTCGGCATACTGCCCCCTTCAGGGAGGAAGGATATAAACAGAGTGTTGGGTGGTTGGAGGCCTCCCAGAGGTACAGCCATTTGAAAAGGCCACTCTTTTTTTTTGCGGTACGCGGGCTTCTCACTGTTGTGGCCTCTCCCGTTGTGGAGCACAGGCTCCGGACGCGCAGGCTCAGCGGCCATGGCTCACGGGCCCAGCCGCTCCGCGCCATGCGGGATCTTCCCGGACTGAGGCGCGAACCCGTGTCCCCTGCGTCGGCAGGCAGACTCTCAACCACTGCGCCACCAGGGAAGCCCTGAAAAGGCCACTCTTGATGACATTGTTCATTCCTCAGGCTACCCTGAGTACATCATCTGGTTTTACGGAAAGAAATACTTGGACACTTATGGATGAAGGGACTATTTGGGGGAAGAAGATGTGTTGTGTTGCTCTCATCCGCACATCCTGTTAAAATCATAAGTACTGAAGCTTTTCTAGATCGTACTGACTAGCTTCTAACAATCCCATAAATATTTCCTTTGAATAAGTACCACTGCTTTGATCTGTTCCCTCTTCTCCAAAGGTGGCCGTATGTCTCTTTACCTGGGACAGTTCAGGTTTACACCTGTTGCCTTGGTACATTTATTTACAGTGCCCCTTTCCATCTCAAAAGTGTCTCTTGGCAAAAATTATATGGTCCCTCTAGGCACTTACCTTAAGTTCCCTGTTTTTAGAATTATGTCAATTTCAATCCCATTTTTACTTGTATTTTTGTGATATCCAGTCTGTATAAACAGTCTCTTCCTTTGACTTGGCCAACATCCTTCTGTATTACATTTCTGGATTGGGGGCAGCAGATCCTCATGAACTGGAAATTTTATTCAGTTTAAAAGATGACATCTTTTGGACTTCCCTGGTGGCACATTGGTTAAGAATCTGCCTGCCATTGCAGGGGACATGGGTTCGAGCCCTGGTCCAGGAAGATCCCACATGCCTCAAAGCAACTAAGCGTTTGCGCCACAGCTACTGAAGCCCGCGTGCCTAGAGCCCGTGCTCCGCAACAAGAGAAGCCACCACAATGAGAAGCCCACGCACTGCAACTAGAGAAAGCCTGCGCACCGCAAGGAAGACCCGATGCAGCCAAAAATTAATTATTTTTAAAAAGGTGACATCTTTTTTACTAAACATGCTAGACTAAAGATGGCTGTGGATTGTTTGACATGACTCCCAGAGAGAGGTGGGATCTGTTTCCCCTTCCCTTGAATCTGGGCCGACCTGTAACTACTTTCACCAAGAAAGTATGGTGGAAGTGATGCTAAGCAAGTTTGGGGCCTAGTCTCTAAGAGGACAAAGCACCTTCCACCGTGGTCTTTTGGAGCCCTAAGCTGCCATGTGAGAAGTCCAGCTACCCTCCTGGAGAACACATGAAAAGGCCCTGAGACTGTGTGGAGAGAGAGACGGAGGTACCCTTCTAGCTGTGGCCACCAGCGGGCCAGGCCGGAGGTGAAGCCAGCTTTGAGACTCCTCCCAGGCCAGCCCTAGCTGAACACCACTGAGTGAGCCCAGCCAGTGCCACGTGGAGCAGAAGAATCGGCCACCTGAGCTCTGCCCAAGTTCCTGACTCACACCACCACGAAACAATAAAATGGTTATGTTAAGCCATTAGTTTGGGGCTAGTTTTTTAAGCAGTAATAGTTATCTGGAGCAATAAAACATTTTTAGGTGAACATGTTGATATTTTAGAAATTATTTTGATAAGAGTACTATTGATCCTTCGGATTTCTCTGTTAAGATCTTTAAAGAATGTGTAATGAGGATGAGTGACAAGTGAGTGAAAGGATGTATTTTAGCTCTTAAAAGGTGGCAGATTGACGCAGGCATCTACCAACTGACTTGACACTGTATCTGTCCCGTGTCATTTTACCGTTCACACCCACATGTGATTAACTGCACTTTGAAGATCATATCTAATTTTATTAGAATATAACATATTAAAGTTTAGTTTCAGCAGAAAAATCTGCGTATGTGTATACACTTCGGAACTGCTTGTAACAGTAGTCTGTACTGCCCATCCCCATTCACTCTACCCACAGTGTATATCCTTTCTAAAAGTAGTTGACATATACCATCTAATTTATGTTAACAAAGAAAGCTTCTTCCATGTAAGTATTTGGTGGTAGTCCGCTTCAGTTTTGATATCCAGCTCCTGGCACAAAGAAAGCATCCAGTAAATGTTGAGTTAGGAATAAAGGTCCCTTCGGTTCATTACCTTATGGATTTTGACCATTTTCTTTCCGAATATCTGGAGAACCCTTATATTGCAAATCAATTTAAGCATTTCGGCATCTAATGGAAAGCATGATAAAGGATAAAAAATAAAGCATTCTAGATGGTGTACATCCAAAATGCTTTTTTAGCCTGGTGACCATGGATATGTTTGCATTGTTTCTGTGACATTTTCACTGTGGGCTACATACAAAAACTGTCATATTTGAAGATAATCACTTCATTGACTCATTCTATTTTGTACGGCTATAAGCGTCAAGAATTGATTCCAGCACCGGAGATACAGCTACATAAAAAAGCATTCATGGGGCTTCCCTGGTGACGCAGTGGTTGAGAGTCCGCCTGCCGATGCAGGGGACACGGGTTCGTGCTCCGGTCCGAGAAGATCCCACATGCCGCGGAGCGGCTGGGCCCGTGAGCCATGGCCGCTGAGCCTGCGCGTCCGGAGCCTGTGCTCTGCAACGGGAGAGGCCACAGCAGTGAGAGGCCCGCGTACCGCAAGAAAAAAAAAAAAAACATTCATGGCCCTTTGCCTTCCTGAGGTCCCAGATCTAACTTTAAAGGTGACACAGCTGTTTTAAAGCAGAAGCAAGACTTTATCTCAGAACACCTAATTCTCTTCAGTTTTGTTTGGTTTCCATTTTCTTTTTTATTATCCCACATTGTTTTATAGGACGTCAGAGCCATGGTTCATATCTAGTAACTTGACTTAGCAGTGCTTGGAGCAAGAAGACGAACAGAGTAAGGAAAGATACTTCTGTTCAGAGAAGATGGTAAATGGTCAGCTTCTGATATCAGAGGCAATAGTATCCTGTTTTTCTTACATTGTTCCCATAAGAACTAATGGTCTTTAGAGTAGAAAGTTAGGTTTGGCCGTCCTGCCAGGGAATGGAAGCTGGAGATAGGAAATAAGATAACTATGTAACAGTTTTTGTTACCATGTAACAATAGTATTTTACAGTATCCATAATAATTCAATGGATAATTCATGTACACTGCTTAGGGCAGTGTCTGGCACCTCCTAAGCCCTCTACAGATGCTATTATTAGTAAAGTCATCACCGTCATCTTCCATAACATAATACCTAAGGATCAGTAATGTTTGTTTCACAGATAAGGAACATGGGCTCAGAGAGGTCACATGACATATCTGAGGGAGCACAGCCAGACTTTCTAGGTCCGCTAAATCGACATCCAGTTCTCTCCCCTTTGCGGTGCAGTCCATCATGATTTTAGCCAGTGACCACATGGTGGTTGACCTTGACTGTTAACGTAGAGATAGCCTTTATCAAGTGCTTGTAGAGCCATCACATATTTTTCTTAGGTCGTGGTTTGGGGGGATGGGGAGAGAACCGTGTGCAGGGCTTTAAAATAACTACTGTGGAAGTGGCATATAGGATAGAATAGAGGGGTGAGAAATTGGAGGTGGGACCAGTTAGGAGACTACTGCACAGCTCAGGTATGACTTGTTTTGGAAATGAAAGGGGTTTTGTAGCGGGAATGAAAATGAAGGGACAGATTTTCTCACATCCAATAATTCTCACCCTGCCTGTCCCCTGTAATCACTACTGTTCCAGACCTATTGTTACAGTCTCTCATCCCAAACCTGATTACTTTAGAGACTAGTGAAGACTTGCTTACCACCCTTTCTCCCTCACTCTCACAGTGACTTCTTATAACTGTTTCTAACTTCTTTTAATTCGCTGTTGACTTGAATCCTGTCAAAATATCGGTAGCTCGTCATTCTCCATTGGCTGCTGTTGGGCACCATAATCTCTGCCAATAATGGTAGTTTCCAGCTCCTTTCTTCGTTGTGCATTTGTTTTGTTTTGCCTTTGCCATCTGTCACCTGTTACTTCTCCCGCTTCAAATGAAAAAAAAAAACTTTTTAATAGACATCCCCAGTCAAACTTATGCCAGTTGAACCAACCAGTTACAACCTGTCATGCATAATTGATATGCTTGTCCCCTGAGCTGCTTATTGCTGGAGAGAAGGAGAGCTAATTCTGCTGGTCTGATAACCTGCATTTTCTAGAGATTCAGCGTGTTTTTAGTTTTGTTTGGTGCTGTTTGTATTTAGTGATTTGGAAATAAATATTTTAAGATCTTACTACAACAGTAGGAAAATACCCCAGGAAAAATACTCTTCTGGTCATAATTTAAAAGTTTCTAAAAAGTCTTAGCTCTTTCTAGCTTTGATGCATCTTTAAATCTTTTTCAGTCAGAGGTAACTTTTAAGAAGTACTTGTAACTGAACTTTAACTGTGTATCAGATATATATGAATTTTCATTCATCAGCATTTTTGCCAAGAATTTGAAATGAGGGGATGCTGAGAAGGTATATCCTATAATTTGATATAAATTTAGATAACAGTTCAAATAACTTGCGTTTTCCTGAGCAATTGACTCAATTTAGTCTTTTCAAGTACAATAGTTGGACCTATTTTTTAATGCAGAGGTTTTTAGATTTCGACTCTCACTGAAGATAAAAAGCATGTTTTATGTCTGAAGACCTTTGTTCCTTAGATGGATGACAGCTGTGTGTTTTTCAAATCGGTGTCCAAACTTGAATTTTCCCTGCTATTTAAATTATGTAAGAAGATGCATACTTTGTTGACAGATTATTTGATGACTGAATATACATTAAAATGCAGATTGAAATTTAACTACATGTTAAAATATCAAATGTGGACCAACAACTGCTTTCCTCTGCCTTATTTTGGTTATCTTGGATATTGTGCTTCTTTTAAAAAAAAAAAAAAGGGAATCAACTGGTTTATTCAGATATTTTTGCAATTAGTTTCTAAATAACAAGGTTTAAGGCTTCCAGTTGCAAACATTTCCTCACCTATGACACATTACTGGGGCAGATTATCTTCATTTCTAATAAATAAAAAGCCAGATTGAATGTGGTCATGATTATATTTTCTGTTTCTAACATGGATATTTGAAGTTCTCTGCCATACTGTGGCATCTTGATATGCCTGAAAAGAATTGTGGTCAGATGGATGCAATTTATAGATCTGATGGTGAAGAAAATGTTCAGAGTTATTATCGTTTTTATTTCCAAAAACATATACTTTAGTACTCCTTATGCTTTCAGTCTTTAGCCAGTCTTGAATATAAAATAAACAGCATAGGACGTGGACAGAAATTTAAAATGGATTAGCAGTATTCAGCTGAATAATATACTAACTGATCGACTTTATCATGCACTTTGTGTGACTTGCACCCCATAACCAACATGCATGCTCACTCCATTTGTCTTGAAGTTTATTTTACCATTCCTATTGCAATGAGGAAATCATTTAGATAATTATCTCATTTATTGATTTTTTTCTGTTTCAATTTATTTTTTTATTGATGTATAACTTTTATGTAGTGAAGTACACAAATTAAGATTAGACAGCTAGATGCATACTCCAGTTAGCCAAGTCCTGGATGAAGATGTGGGACAAACATTTCAAGCAACACAGCAGGTTCCCTCATGTTTCATCCCTGTCACTTCCATGCTCAAAGACCAGCACAGATCAGTTTTGTCTGTTATTAAGCTTCTGGCCTTTATCATTCAACATCCTCTTTGTCAGATTCATCCATGTTGCTTGTAGCAGTAGCTGATTCTTCACTGAGGTACAGTAGTCCCCTTGTATGTAGTCCTCTTGTACGATTTCATTATTTATTCTGTTGATAAGTATTTGGGTAGTTTCTAGATCACGGCTCTCATTATTAACACTACTATGAACATTCTAGTACATATCTTCTGGTGCATATATGTACACTGTCCCTTGGTGTATACCTCGGAGTAGAATTATTGGGTCATAAATGCATAGGCTCAGCATTAGTAAATACAGTTGACCCTTGAACAACATGGATTTGAACTGTGCAGGTTCACTTATATGCAGATATTTTTCAAAAGTAAATACTGCAGTGCTACACAGTCCATGGTTTGTTGAAGCCCTAGTTAGTTGTGGAGGAACCGTGGATACGGAGGGCCAACTATAAGCTATAAGCAGATTAACCCCCAAGTTGTTAAAGGGTCAACTGTACTGCCAAATGATTTTCCAAAGTAGTTGGACCGATTTGCTCTTCCCCCAATAAGAGTTTCAGTTGTTCCACATCCTGGTCAACATTTGATATAGTCAGTCTTTTAAAATTTTAGCTTAGCTGATAAGATTTTAGTGGTACCTCATTTTGATTTTAGTTTTTATTTCCCTGGTGTATAATGATGAATACCTTTTTGTATGCTTAATGACTATTTGCATATCTTTTAAAAAATACCTGCTCAAGTGTTTTGTCCACTTAAAAATTGTATTGTCTTCTTACATTTTGTAGAAATTCTTTATACATTTTGGATAGAAGTCCTTTGTCAGATATATGTATTGCAGATACCTTTTCCCAATCTTGCCTTACCTTTTGACTTGCTTAATAGTTTCTTTTAATGAGCATAAATTCTTAATTTTAATGAAGTCTACTTTATTAATCTTTTTTGGTTCTTTTCTGTGTCCTAATTAATATATCTTTGTCCACTCTAAGGTTATGAAGATTCATCCTCCATATTTCTTTCTAGAAGGTATATTGACTTTCATTCTATGATTCATCTGTAATTTGTGTTAGTGGTGTAAGATGGGGGGGGTTCAAGGTTTCTTTGGGTTTTGGTTTTTGGTTTTTGGTTTTTACCACATGCCTATCCAGTTGACCTAGTGCTATTTATTTAAAAGACCGTTTCCCCAATGAATTGTAGATGCACCTTTGTCATAAATCAGGCAAATCTGTATGTGTAGGTCTGTTTCTAGACCCTCTATTCTGTTCCATTTTTCTATTTCTTCTTATGTGTAAACCACACCATCTTAATTATTATAGCTTTATGAGTCTTGATATCTGGTATCTAATACTCAAGCTTTGTTTTAATTCTTCAGATTTGCTTTGGCTATTCTAGTTATTTTGCTTTTCCATAGAATTCTTTGCATTTCCAAAAATCATCTGTCAGTTACCCCATACGCACAAAATTATCAAAAATCTGCTGTCATTTTGATTGGAATTACGTGGAATCCATAAATCAATTTGTGGAGAATTGACGTGTTAATGTTGGGTTTTCCAATCAGTGAATAGTACATTCCTCCATTTATTTAGGTCTTCTTTAATTTCTCTAAGCACTGTTTTGTAATTTCCATTGTAAAAGCCTTTTAAATCTTTGATTAAATTTATTTCTGGTATTTGATAATTTTTCAACAAAAAGCTGGAGCAGTTAGGCATGTATAACCTAAACCTCACATCTTAACACAAACTAACTTAAAATTGATCTGACTTAAACGTAAAATGCAAAACTATAAAACTTTTAGAGAAAATCTTCATGATCTAGGGCTAGACAGAGTTCTTCACTTGACATTAAAACCATATTGCATAGGATAATAATTGATAAATTGATATTTAAATGATCTATTTCATATGAGATGAGTTGTGATAGTTTGTACTTTTCAAGGAATTGGCTGAGTCACCTTCAATTGCCTTTGGACAAATTGGGTACCATTCACCTTTTCCCTAGTTGAGGCCAGAGCAATGACTGCTTTTACCAGTTCGCCCTCCTCTTCGCTTTTGCCTCACCCCGTGAAACAGAATTTTCCAGACAATTTTTTTAATGGTCTGAGGAGAGCATAATGCTGAAAAGGCCATATGGAGAAGTATAACTTTTTCTTTCTTAGGAGGGCCTAAGAAGAGGCGACAGTGTTGGAGTTTTTATTTATTTATACTGTCCCTCCAATCAAAAAAGTATTTGAAGCTTCGTGTTGATCGATGTAATATTTTTCTAAGATTTTTAAAGACTTAATTAAAGTAATAATTTGGAAAGAGCTAAAAATACATCTATAGTGTTGGGTAATTATCATTCACAAACTTTTAGAAATAATCAGAATATCCAAGTGTATGGTAGAAGCAGAAGGCAGAAACATTACTCTTTGTCTATTGGTAGGAATTTGAGAGTATGTAGAAAGACCTTCAACAAGGTGAAATTTGAGTGCCAAATGATTTTTATCTTACATAGTAGAAGAAAAGTTCGTATCTAGAAACAGCATACATCTTTAACAAGACTCCCAGGTAATCAGTAAAGGATAGGTAGAAAGCCAGGAATAATATTAAGGTAAACATGAAGTGAGTAGGGTATTTAGAAAATTAAACGTATATAGGAAAAGGAAGTAGCCACTTCTACAGGAAAATCATCATCGAATTTTAAGCTAAGAGGGGATTGTTTTTAATGTTTATTAAGAACTCCATGGTATACTAAAAGTTTCTTTGTAAGAAGTAGTGATTTGATAACCAAGACAATTTTAAACATGATCACAGTACAAGTGTATTAGAAACAGGGTAATAGGAGGTATATGGTAGTTCCCCTTGGGGTCTTAGGTTCTTAGTCATGAGATAAAACTATACTTGTAGGGCTTCCCTGGTGGCGCAGTGGTTGAGAGTCCGCCTGCCGAGGCAGGGGACACGGGTTCGTGCCTCGGTCCGGGAAGATCCCACATGCCGCGGAGCAGCTGGGCCTGTGAGCCATGACCGCTGAGCCTGCGCGTCCGGAGCCTGTGCTCCGCAACGGGAGAGGCCACAACAGTGAGAGGCCCACGTACCGAAGAAGAAAAAAAAAAATTATACTTGTAAAAGCAATAGTTTACCTATGAATCTTACTGATTTCTCTTTTTTGTCAGACCACTACCTGCTGTCTTCTTCAACCAGTCCATTATCATGTCTTTGTTGGTGCTGCCTCCGAAATATATTTTAAGTTTTATTTCTTAATACTGTCATTGCCATCATCCCAAGTCATCATTGACTTTTGCCTGGAACAGTACAGTCATCTCCTGTCTTCCTGCTACTATTGTGCCCCTAAAGAACATTTTCTGTACATTAACCACACTGATCTCTTAACACATAGAACCACCTAATTTTTTTTGTTAAAAGACCTTCAGTGACTTTCTCCTATTCTTACAATAGTGGCCATAGGTCCTTCTTCAATCATCCCTCATGCTTTTCTTCCCCCTTGCTCTTTACCCTGTAATCGTTCCAATCTCCTTTTTGTTCCCTGAATAAGCCTAGCACTCTTCTACAACCTATCCTTTATATTTTCTTCTGGCTAAAATGTTTGATTCCTGGTTTACTCCCATGGCTGACTCAACTCTCAGTCTTCAAGTTTCTGCTTAGAATTCATCTCCCAGAGATGCCTTCTTTGATCACCTCATGTAATATTGGCCTGCCCAAGTTACTGTACATTAATCAATATTGTTTTTCTTTGAAACAGCTGTCACAGTCTTTAGTTACATTGGTTGTTTGTTTATAGTGTTACCTTCAACTTGAGTGTAAACTCCAAGGATTTTATTTGTCTTATATCTCCAGTCCTTCACACAATGCCTAGTAGATACTCAAGAAATAAATTAATGAAAACCTGTGAACCCCAAATTCTTAATGATATAAAATGTAAATAAGAGTTCAGCCAAATGAGCTATTTATAAAAGGAAGATTTTAAAAAGAGATGAAATTTGACCTCAATTTCGAATGGTAGTTAGAATTTTGATTGGCAGGGACTTCTGTCGTTAGAGGACCATCATGAACAAGGAAACAGAACTTAGAACAGAAGATTCTCTTTGGAAAGTTGTAGGAGATAAAGTTGAATTAGATATGAAGGGCTAGAGTTTGGAAACCTGAAGAAGCTAAACAGAGGGGTTTAGGTATAATATGATCAGTAGTGGAGAGCTGCTGTCACCCCCCGAGAAGAGCAGCATGAATGACATCATATAAGTAAATGTTTTCAAGGAATTGATGCATTTCATCTAAGTTTTTATTTCAGGAGCATATTCTCTTTCATGTCTGTAGGGTGTGTAGTTAAGTTTCCTCTTTCTGGTATTGTTAATTTGTGTCATCTTTTTTTCTTGATCAATCTGGCTAAAAGTTTATCAGTTTTATTGGTCTTTTCAGAGAACCAGATTTTTAATTTTGTTGATTTTCTATATTGTTTTTCTGTTTTCAATTTCTTTTATTTTTGTTCTTTATTATTTCACCCTTCTGCTTAATTTGGATTTATTTTGTGCTTTTTCTCGTTTCTTAAGGTAGTAGCACAGATCATTGATTTAAGACCTTTCTTCTTTTCAAATATAAACATTTAATGCTATAATTTCTCTCTGTGCAGTGCTTTAACTACATCCCACAGATTTTGATATGTTCTATTTTCATTTTCATTCAAATAAGTGTTTCTTATTTTATAATGATGTCTTCTTTGACCCATGGATTATTTTGAAGTATATGGTTCAGTTTCTAAATATCTGGAGATTTTTCTTGATATCTTTTTATTACTGATTTCTAGTTTAATTCCACTATGGTCCGAGAATATATTTTGTATCATTTCAGCTCTTTTACATTTGTTACAGTTTTTATAGCCAAAAATATGGTGTGTCTTAGTGAATATTGCAGGGGCACTTGACAAGAATTATGTATTCTGCTTTTATGGTGTAGAGTGTTCTATAAATATTAATTAGATAAAGTTGGTTGATATCCTTCTGCATTGCTACACAGTTCTCACAGTTGCGATCATCTTCCTAGCATAGTGGGCAGAGAAAAAATAAGGAAAAAAACTAAAGATTTCTCTCATTCTCTTTGGACCTTAAGGAGCCCTTTTTTCAGTTCCTCTAACCAGAAATTTCTAATGAAGTCTTAGCTGTTGGCATTGCCCACTACCCCAGCTCTGCTAGGGGCCCACTGTAGGTGAGTTGTGAAAGGAAAAACAAGAAAAAAGGGAGGTTTTGGCTTCCCTGGTGGCTCAGTGGTTAAGAATCCGCCTGCCAATGCAGGGGACACGGGTTTGAGCCCTGGTCCAGGAAGATCCCACATGCCGCAGAGCAACTAAGCCTGAGCACCACTACTGAGCCTGCGCTCTAGAGCCCGCAAGCCACAACTACTGAGCCTGTGAGCCACAACTACTGAGCCCACGTGCCACAACGACTGAAGCACACACACCTAGAGCCCATGCTCCGCAACAAAGAGAAGCCACCACAATGAGAAGCATGCACACTGCAATGAAGAGTAGCCCCCACTCGCCGCAGCTAGAGAAAGCCCGCATGCAACAATGAAGACCCAACGCAACCAAAAATAAAATAAATATATATTTTTTTTAAAAACCCTTAAAAAATAAAAAGAAAAGGAAAAAGGGAGGTTTCCCCACCCACACACATACTCCAGCTCACAGAGATCCCTTTACCCTGATCTTCTGGGTAGAAAGACAGAATTTCTCCCAGAGTTCTGGCTGTGTGCATACCACTGAGTGCCCACCCTCAGCTCAAGGCCACAAGAGAAAAGTGGAAAAACTAGGAAATTCAACCTCCGTATGGGTCTTCTCTCTAAGAATTGGCTCTCCTCCCCAATCTGCCTGCTTTTCTTTACTTTTCAGAGTTGTTTGGTAGTTGCTGTTTGTATTTTGTCCTGAGTTTTTACCTGTGATTAGTGGGATATAAAGACTTTAGTAGACTTAAGCCAACTTGGCTACCCTAGTCCTCAAGTAGCTCTTTTTAAAAGACTTTATTTCTTGGACTTTCCTGGTAACGCAGTGGTTAAGAATCCGCCTGCCAATGCAGGCGACGCGGGTTCGGTCCCTGCTCCGGGAAGATCCCACATGCCGTGGAGCAACTAAGCCCGTGCGCCGCAACTACTGAGCCTACGCTCTAGAGCCCGCGTGCCGCAACTACTGAGCCCGCATGCTGCAACTACTGAAGCCCGCAAGCCTAGAGCCCACGCTCCACAACTAGAGAAGCCACCGCAATAAGAAGCCCACGCACCGCAACCAGAGAAAAGCCCACACGCCACAACGAAGACCCAACGCAGCCAAAAAAATAAATAAAAATAAAAATAAAATAACAGAATAAAAAAATAAAAGACTTTCTTCAGAGTAGTTTAAGGTTCACAGCAAAATCGAGGTGATGCGGAGATTTCCTGTATAGCCCCTGAGCCTACCCGTGCATAGCCTTTCCCATAAGCAATATCCCCCACCAGACTGGTACATTGGTTAAACTGATGAACCTACATTGACACATCATAATCACCCAAAGTCAGCAGTTTACCTTCGTACACTCTTGGTGGTGTACGTTGTGGATTTGGGCAAATGTTTAATAGCATGTATTCATCGTGGTGGTATCATAAAGAGTATTTTCACTGCCCTGAAGATCCTCTGTGCTCCACCTCTTCACCCCTTCCTCCCCACCCCCACCAACTCCTGGCAACCACTGATCTTTTAACTGTCTCCATAGTTTTGCCTTTTCCAAAATGTCATATAATTCAAACCGTACAGTATGTAGCCATTTCAGACTGGTTTCCTTTACTTAAGCGCCTTTAAGTTTCCTACCTGTCTTTTCATGGCTTGACAGGTCATTTCTTGTTAACGCTGAATGATATTTCATTGTCTGGATGTACCACAGTTTATCCATTCACCTACTGAAGGATATCTTGGTTGCTTCCAAGTTTTGGCAATTATGAATAAAGCTGCTATGTACATATGCACGTTTTATATATTCATAATTATTCACTTTTGGGGGTAAATACCAAGGATTGCTGGATTGTATGATAAGAGTATGTGTAGTTTTCTACGAAACCACTGAACTGTCCTCCAAGTGGCTGTACCATTTTGCATTCCCACCAGGAATGAATGAGAGTTCCTGTTGCTCCTATCTATCATTTGGTGTTGTCAGCGTTCTAGATTTTGTCCATTCTAGTAGGTGTATAGTGGTATCTCTGTTTTAATTTGAATTTCTCTGACAACATATGATGTGCAGCATCTTTTCACATGCTTATTTGCCATCTGTATATCTTCTTCATTGAGAAGTCTATTAAGGTCTTTCGGCCTTTTTTTTTTTTTTTTGCAGTACGCAGGCCTCTCACTGTTGTGGCCTCTCCCGTTGCAGAGCACAGGCTCCAGACGCGCAGGCTCAGCGGCCATGGCTCACGGGCCCAGCCGCTCCTCGGCATGTGGGATCTTCCCGGACCAGGGCACGAACTCACGTCCCCTGCATCAGCAGGCGGACTCTCAACCACTGCGCCACCAGGGAAGCCCTCGCTCAATTTTTTATTTGGGTGGTTTGTTTCTTGTTGAGTTTTAAGACTTCTTTGTATATTTTGGATAACAATCCTTTATCAGATGTCTTTCGCAAATATTTTCTCCCTCAAATGGTTTTTTAATACAACATTCAAAATGCCTGAGTTGAGGGGCTTCCCTGGTGGCGCAATGGTTGAGAGTCTGCCTGCCGATGCAGGGGACACGGGTTCATGCCCCGGTCAGGGAAGATCCCACATGCCGCGGAGCGGCTGGGCCCGTGAGCCATGACTGCTGAGCCTGCGCGTCCGGAGCCTGTGCTCCGCAACGGGAGAGGCCACAACAGTGAGAGGCCCGCGTACCGCCAAAAAAAAAAAAAAAAAGCCTGAGTTGCATTGTCATGATCAGTTTGGTCCCTCACCATCAACCTGTTCTTCTGATACAGTGTCAGCTCTTAATTTCTATTAAAACAGATTATTTTTATCTACATCGGTTTGGAGTATCCGTGATAGCTTTGAGTATCTTTTTAGTATTATGCTCCTAACTTAATTTTTACATTACATTTACAGATTTCTCTCTGTTCTTCAGTATGCAGTCTGAAACCAAGAGAAAGTTGCCGCATAGAATTGTGGTTTCCTTTCATTACTCGAGCTAAATTACCAGAAGTGCTCTTTTAAGATGAAATATTTAGTCACCTCAAAACAAATCAGTTTAGAGGAAGACGGAAGCCTTATTTAGCTTACGTTTTCCGTCCTTACGAGAAGTATTGATGTTTTATGCTGGCAGGCTGTGGTAGGAGCCTTCAACTCCTAGCCAAAAACCGTTCTCTTTCTCCAGAACTGCCATAATACTTTATTGAAAGATTAAAAATATCAATCCCAAGGGTGGGGAAACAGGCACTCTTAAGCACTGTTGGTTGTAGTATAAATTTCTGGATGTCAGTTGAGATTGCATGGCAATCTGGTTATCTAATCTAGAAATGTGATTTTTCTGGTTTAAATGGTATGCCATACACATACACACACACACACACACACACACACACTATGCATACCTTTGAGAAAGAAGTTATACCTCTAGGTGTAGTTCATCAGATTGCTGTTTGTTAGTGAAAAAAATGAGTAGGGGGGAACTCTCCATGCACAAATGGAGAAGGAGTCATTAAATTACGGTATGTTTATCGTAGAGACTCTATAAAATGGAATACTGTTTAGCCATTAATATGATGTATATCACTTATTGATATACAAAGTCCATGATAAGTGAAAATCGAAGCTGATATAATCTTTCATAAAAATTTACATTTATATAGATATGTATAGGAAAATAGTGAAACGATATACATGAAAATAGTTATAGCAATTATTCTCACAGAGGTGAGATTAAGAATGTTTTTCAGTTTCCTCTTTACCTATTTAAATATTGCCATGGGTTTTTTTAAATCATTATGTGTTACTTATTTGACCAGGGAGATGGAGAAGAAACGCTATTTTCATTTTGGAGAAAAGATTTCTATGTTCTCAAGCGTAAAAGGAGGGACAAGGTGTTACAGATCACAGCTCATTAGATAGGGATAAACTTTTTAGCACTGACTTTTTAACACTAACATTTAACAGAACTGACAGGAAGGACAAAATGGGTTGGCTGAGATATGATTTCCACATCACTAAAGATGCTGAAATATAACCATTTGGTAAGGTTGTCATGGAAATGATTAAAGCATCAGGTGTTCTGACATTTTGCCTTGAGACCCTCTTGGTAGGTGAGATTTTTAACAACGGGTGGAAGGTTGAACAAGGGGACCTTGTAAGTAAAAATCTTTCCGATTCTCATTTCTGAATTTAAAGAGAATTATATTTCAACCTGCTCTTGAAAAAGTGACTGAGAAGACAGCAGCCTGGTAAAATTCATGTGAAGCATAGCCTTCTTTTAATATGCTACAATGCAACACCCTCAAAAGGAAGTTAAAGGAACTGAGTATAGTGCTATCTGTCTACAACTTACCACTGGTGAATAAATGCAGGGAAGAAGGAATTGATCCTGGACTTGCCACAGTACAAAACCATGAACTATACACATACAGTATTGTTTGGGGTCACAACGTAGTAGATCAGGTCAGTGATTCCTAAGCCCTGCTGAACCTCACAATTAGTGTTCAGAACTTATAGATGTAGATAGGTTTTTTTTTTTTTTTTTTTTTTGCGTACGCGGGCCTCTCACTGTTGTGGCCTCTCCCGTTGCGGAGCACAGGCTCCGGACACACAGGCTCAGCGGCCATGGCTCACGGGCCCAGCCGCTCCGCGGCATGTGGGATCTTCCCAGACCAGGGCATGAACCCGCGTCCCCTGCATCGGCAGGCGGACTCTCAGCCACTGCGCCACCAGGGAAGCCCTAGATAGGTACTTTTTAATAGGGTCTTGAGTCCTGATCCCACAAATTCAGATTCAGTAGCTCTGGAGTCGGGCCTGGGAATCAGTATTTTTAGTTCTCAAGCTATTTTGGTGATCAGCCGAGTTTGACACAACCAGAATAAAATATACGTACACATATACCCATATCAAGATAGTTACATAAAGACTGTTGACAAACATCAAATGCTTTGAACTATTCATATTTACAAAGCTGCCTTCACTGAGAAGCCATCAACATTCTACAGCTAAGTGATACTCACACCAGTATTTCTGATGTTTCATTCAATGCATTAAGCAGAGCTGCTCAAAAGAACTAATTTTATTTATTAATATATTAATAATTATTAATAATTAATGTATAATATATTATATATATTAATATATCATGCTCATGATACAGTAAACAACACGAACATTCATGTTAATAAAACAAGAGTTCTCAGAATATCAACAAAAATCAAAGTGAGACGCAGAAGCCACTGCATGATCCCGCTCTCAAAGGAAGCATCAAGGAAGTTATGCTGAGGTTGATGAGAAACCAGCTGACGTTTAAGATGTGGACAGCGTGCTACTCTGCTCTTACTAACGTTAACAATAATACATAAATTATTTTTGGAATTTTTCATCTTCACCTTTGTTCCCAAGTGATGTGTTTAGAAAAGAGAAAAAATGAAGACAACTCACGAAACTATTATAGAGCATGAAATGAAAGTACTGCCGTCACCTGCCAACCAAGTACCTAGTCTTCCTAGATAATCTAGTTGGCCCTGTCATAGGCGTCACGTTTGTCTTCTGAGGCCACTTTTGCCACCCAGGTTGTAAAGTTCTGTTTAGCCTGAAGTGAACAGGTTTTCTGTGCTGCAGGGTTTCTGGCTGCAGGAGGGGCAGGAGGCTATACAGATGGGCCCCCAGCCATCACACACACTCCCACCAGCTTTCACACTGCCTGGCCTGAGTCCTACCTGGCATGCTCTTCCCCAGATACCTGCTTGGCAAACTCCCTTACACCTTTGCTCACATGCCACCATCCCAACAAGGCCTACTCTGCTCATCTGGTTTAAAGTAGCACCTGTGCTCCCAGCCCCCTCCCTGTTCTGCAGGTTTTTTCCATTGCACCTAACACCATTTAGTAAGCCAATAATTTACGTATTTACTTGGGTGTATTATCGATGACCGTCTCCTCTGCTAGACTCTAGGGCAGAGCTCTTTGTTTTATTCACTGATGTATCATAAGTGCCTAGAATAGTATCTAGCACATAGTAGGCCCTTAAATAAACGTGTTAAATGGATGAATAAATATACAACACATTGACTGTTTATCACTAGTTACTTACGCAGCGGCAGGCAGTTTTCCGTAGAGCCTTCAGTGCTCGCACAGCTAAAAGCATCCCACGTTTCTGTGTTTGAACAGTGGTGTCAGTGCGATGGAGCTGCCGGGGCCCCGAGTGCATCTCCACCTTCCTGGGAGGCGGAATGCACTGAGCACCCGCTCCACTCGCCAAGTTGGAAAGCGCTTCTGCCTGGGGACTTCGCCCCATTGAGTCTGACGCGGTTACCCCTGCATGTTGGGCTTACTCCTGAGGCGTCCATCTGCATCTCTTGTGAAGCTCAGCCCGTTGGGTGCTGTTCTTAGAGCAGTGCTGGGCTCTCAGCAGTCACTCAGTAAGTGATACGTGTTGTCTTGGGAGTGACCTGCTGTTTCTGTGCTGACTTTCAACTTCAGGGCTTAAGAACCCCTTAGAAATTAGCTAGTCCAGCTCATTTTATAGTCCAAGAAACCACGGAACGTAGAGATTAAGTTAATTTTCTAAATTCACAGCACTGGCGAGAGGCAGTTCTGGAACTGGAGTCCTGGTCTGGGCGTTTTCGGTTTGTTTGCTTCTTAATATACGGTACAGCCACAGTGCAGAGCAGAGCCAGTTTCCTCACAGCCTCGCTTTACTCTGTCAAGCTCATCCTTTGCTGCTGTCCCATTTCTTTCTCACTCATCTTCCTGAAGGAGGATCCAGGTTTCTCCAGATCTTTCCTCCACACAGAGGACCAATTCTGTCATCCCAAGCCAGCGCCTTTTCCGATCCCCTTCCCCACAGGTACCCACATTAGAAGGCTCTTCCGCTTTTCCTGTTCCCTGTGGTTACGATGCTCAGCCTGGGCGGGGTAGAGTAGAAGAGGCTGTTGTCAGGGCGCTGCTTTATCCCTGTGACTCCAGGCCTGCCTCTGGCCCTCGTCCTCACCGCCCAGGTTGGCGCGCCCTCCCTCGCACTCCTCACCCCCGCCCACCAGTTCCCCCTCCTTCTTCACACTTCCTGGGGCCGTGGTCTCATATCAGCGGGCAGGAGGGGAAAGAACGCCACCCTTCGTTTATCCGGCACTTGGTTTTTCCTAGGTTCTCTCACGTGACCGTTACAGCAACCTTGTGTGTTAAGTGGGAACAGATGTTCTTACTCCTGCTTTACTGACGAGGAAATGAAATACGGGCGAGTAGAGTAACTGATTTGCCCAGCCTTGCAGCCTCTCAGTGGCCCGACTGGAAGCTGAGCCTCCAGATCCTGTCTCACATATTTATGTTAACCGAAAGAGCCACGAAATTGATCACCGTCGGGTGTTCTGAAATGTACATAATACCGTTTTTTCTTAAACATCTTATTCAGTCTTTTAAAGCCTTCTGAGAATATTAATCTGGATTTCTCTAGCATCTTTAGCATCTTGGTTTTAGGAAAGACCACTGAACTCAGTGTGTGATATAATGGACAAGGTCTCTGATACGACTAAGTGGACATTTCGGTTTAACAATCATTAAATACTGTTGCAAGTGGACCTATGTTTGCAGTGTTCTAGTTATTACCCTTTTGAGAATCTGTTAGATTTATTCAGATTCTTGATTCAGTGTATCATACAATGGTTAATGATTTGGTTTTTTTACACATTTTGAAAATCCACATATTTGTAGTTTTTAATTAAAAGTAAGAAATATTTCTTTATGTATAAAGCATATTATACTGTATATTTAAACTAAAAAGTATTCCTTAAAACAGTTATCACTTGATTAATAATAGAAAGGGATGCTTATCACTTTCCTTTTTGTTAAGTATTGTAAACAGAGATTGAAATTAATTTTAACTTAAATTTAATCGATAAATTTTACTTAATTTTATTAACGTTTATGTTACTTCACTTCTAGACAAAGTGTTTTAAACACACAGTGATGTATAGCCTCTTATAAGAAAAACAAAATGCAGTTATACCTTTGCAAGTAAAACAGATTAGGAGCTGACCTTGTCCTGACAGGACTGGCCGTGTCAGCTCCTTGCCAAGCTTCTCTGTACAGCAGGCCAAGAGGGCTTGTATGCAAAGCACTGATTTATAGTGTTTGTAATGCAGCTTCATTCTCACTGCCGTTGTCCTCCCAGAGGCCAAGGAGTACACATAATTGTTTGTATGTGAGGGTACTAGAAGATGTGAAAAACTCCTGTGTCATATGTTCAGAGCTCTCAGTATGATCTGAGATCAGAAAGCCTAGGCATCGCTGAAATACAGTAAATGCGTGGAAAGTCCTTTGATAAAAACTGGAATTGTCCAGATCCATTTCTAGCAAAATGATAATATCCAAATCTTAGATTTACCTTTGATATTGTTATCCCCACTGTCCCCACTCATTTTTAAGTTGCTTGTGTATTTCAGATTTCTAAGGGGCACACTGCCTGGAGTGTGCCCTGTTGTTGAGACCATTCTCAGTTTGATCTTGTGCCAAAGAAAAAAAGAGAGACTCTGTTGGGAATATAGTTTGCTTTATAAATTAGGGTGAGTAGAGATGAACCATCTTGCTAGGATGATGAAGTTGTGGAAGTACTGTCACTAACATTAGCTGCCAGCCTGTTACTCAGTTTCCTGAATGATAAAAACGCTCTACAAATCCTGCCTTAGTAAATCCTGACTGTGTAGCTTTCTCTTCTAACGGATTAGCTGTATCCAGTCACATTTGTTATCACTTGTGTGCAGGTTTGCAGTTTGCTTCCTTTATAAATTAGAGATGCATTCTGCTTAGGAGTAAGTACAGACACAGGTATTGATTTATCCTAAAATCACAAAAAGCCTTTAAAATTATATATAAAGTACAAATGTATTAGCAACATTGCTTAGAACAAACATAAACACAAATAGTAAATAAATATACACAGTAGCACCCTGTATTTTTACACCATGAGTAATCATTGTAGAGAGAATCATCTTTAGTACCAAAATGATTTAGGACCTCTTTGTTCTTTTCATATTATCTGTTGTCTATTAGATTAGTTTTTTCCAAACATCGTTACTTATAGACACCTTACCTGAGTCCATCTGACTCCTATAACAAAAATACAATAGACTGCATGACTTAAACAACAGAAATTTATTCCTCCCAGTTCTAGAGGCTGGGGAGTCCAAGGTCAAGGCTCTGGAAGATTCAGTGTCGGGTGTGGGCCCACTTCCCTAGTTCATACACTGTCATCTTTTCACTATGTCTTTACTTGGCTGTAGGGGCAAAGGAGCTCTCTGGGCTCTCTTTTATAAGGGCACAAATTCCATTCATGATCTAATCACTTCCCAAAGGCCCAACCTAAATACCATCACCATCACTTTGGGGATTAGGTTTCAACATATGAATTTTGGTTGGACACACATTTAGTCTGTAGCACACTGATTCTAGTTAGGAAGGAAAAGAAGTGGTAACATCAAATAAAGCTAATGATTGGAATGTTTAAGTCCTTGTCAGGCTGAAAAGAACCGTGATTGTCTTTCAACAGGCTAATCTATAACAGTTTGTGTAAAGGGATAGAGTATAGTTGTGTTTGGTGGGTTTCATCCTAATGAGTTCTACTAGCTTTTTTCTTATTTAGGAACTATTAGAACATGATCAGTTTTGTATACTTCTAGAACATAGTAAAATGCTGAAATTATATAAAATTATAAATTATTCGTTTAGTCACAAGAGCTAGTACCTCATCACCTGAATTTTTGTAAGCATCTCTTATAATGAAAAAAGTGTAAATTAATCCACAAAAAGGGATTTATTCTGAGATTCTGAGAATAATTTTCCAAGTATATCTGGAAAGGTAAATTGATTTTAAAAGATGTATAATTGATTAATTTAAAACATCATTTTGAAAAACCCATTTATGACCTACTATGAGAGCTGCTTCTAAATGCCTTCTGGCAATGTCAAACCAACTGGAGCAAATAATTTTTCATGTAACTAAAAAGTATATTTGTAGTAGAATATAGAGAATAAAGAGAAAATACACTTTACCTGTTTAACTTTGTGCTAACTTCTCCAACATCTGTGTGTTTTGTTTATTCTCTCGTAGGTATGAGAAAGTGCCAGTCATCTTGGTTGGGAACAAAGTAGATCTGGAAAGTGAGAGAGAAGTGTCCTCCAATGAAGGCAGAGCCCTTGCAGAAGAGTGGGGCTGCCCCTTCATGGAGACGTCTGCCAAGAGTAAAACAATGGTGGACGAACTCTTTGCAGAAATTGTGAGGCAAATGAACTATGCCGCGCAGCCCGACAAGGATGACCCGTGCTGTTCTGCATGTAACATCCAGTAGCATTCACACGTGGCTGTCCTGGTCAGGAGCTGCCCTGAATCGTAGGCGATACCAACCTCGTCTGCTCAGCAGTGGAGCTTGCAGGATGTGTGGTGTGAATCTCCAGTGAAATAGCCGTCCTTGTTCAGAGTGGAGCAGTGATGGTCAGTTGATGTCTCTGAGTAACATATGGGTTCAGTAACTCCAGTCTTCACCGTGGTCCTCAGTCTTCTCTAGGCACCTGCAGCTTCAGGCATAGCCAAGTCGATCTACAGAGTGTTCTCCTTTGAAAGCTATCATTGCATTGTCGCTGAGTTGACAGAAGCAACCATGGTATATGTTAAAAATAATCATGGGCAAGAAACCAGAAGAATTCCTGTGACCACTTACAATTAAAATATTTTGTCTTCTGTTAAAAAAAAAATTAAGGAGAAATATTTTCCTACAAGAGTACTGAATTTCAGGAACTGAGATAGTGCTTCTAACCAATGTATCACGTCAAGTAAGATAACAACAGCTGACCTGCCAACAGCATTACAGGGAGAGATTCTTTGCTCAGCTGACATATTTGTTTTTCAAAATCGATGCTTAATTGTAGATGTTATCCTAATTTGTGACACGGAACTAACTCACACATCAGTCCTTGATAGAGCAAAAGTCACAACAGGTTGTGTAAAAATACAGCCTAGTGTTAGAATGTGCCATCACCTGCTTTGCCCAGAAAGTGGAGACTCTTACAAGGGTTTGAGCCGAATTAAAACCCCAAACCCACCCTCTGTTAACTAAGCAGGGATGGTCTTTATTACTTTACTGAACAAGAAGGAAGCAACTGTGACGGAAAGAGATTGTGTAGCCTTACTAACGAGAAGTGTTCTAGTAGATTAACTAGTACCATCATGTAAGGAAAACGAAGCCATGTTGCATCCACATGTTCCCGTTTGCAGAAACCTCACAAGATAGTACAGATATCTTGCATTTTTACGTTCGTTAAAGCAGCAAATTCCTTCTTGCCTTTAAGGGCTATGGTTGTGGTGTGATTCTTGGCTAACCTGCTTTCGAAATCAAGTTTTCTATAGCAGAGCTTTATCGCAGGCATTTAAAAAATTGAATAACCATGAGAAATAATTTGGGCTTAAAAGTAGAACATAAATTATAGAGTGGAAGTTAAGAGACAAAAAAAAAAAAACCCTTTAATTTTCCTGGAGAATTATATAAAGATTTTCTTATAACAATTTTGCCCTGATTACTGAAGTGGCAAATAAAGCTAGAGTGAATATTTTGTTTTGAAAAGGTGCTCAAGTTCTGACATTTTTGGTTTTCATAGCCGTAAAGTATTTATCATTTGCATGACTAAAGGCACACGAAAAACCTATTCATAAGTTTTACAATCAAGTGCAGAAGGGTTTTCAACTAACTTCAGAGTTACAAATGCTGAAGAGAGTATCTTGAGCTGATCCTCTGGAGATAAATTTGGCCTTCAGAACTGCAGTATCACTGAGCCTGTGATCGACATACCGCCCCACATGTTGTTGGTTTCACGCTCTTGTGCAAGTAAGCTCGGGTCTTATGTGTGTAACTGAACGAAGAGTGTATGTTTGCGTGTGCACGTATGTTCATTGTTCTTACGAATTTGGCACAAGTCAGAGATAATTGCCTATAATGAGAATCTGTACTGCAGGATATAGTGTATCAAAACCATTTTTTTCTTTCAAATTATTTGTTTTTATACATTATTGAAATCATTGGTAGCCCCCCAAGTGTTTAGTAACCTGACATTAAGGTTAGAGGAGAGAAAAAAGGTGGATAGTCCTTTTCGTAGATGAGAAAACAGAGATCTGTGGGTAAAACCAGGCCGTGGTTGTCAGAAGTCTTTGAATTGTGAATATTTGCATTCTTCAGTATAGTTTTTTTTTATGATCCCCAATTATGAAGCACCTTGTTTATAGGACAGAAAGTTCTGACCAGTTTTATTGAAATAAATTTCATCACGTAAAAGGTGATTTGACTCGATCACATGGAGAAATCAAAGATTCAAGAAGTATGATTTTATCAACTGAATTAGAAATATTTGTTTAGTGCACTGTTTGAGTTTTGAATCCTGTAACTTCTAAGAATGATTCTGTTTTTTAGAATTCCATATTTGGTAGCAATTTATGGCAACAGATTACATATTAAAAACATCTATAAAGATTCTACAGTTTTACATTGTGGATTGCTATGCAGACAAGAAAAGTTAAATGATATGAAAGGTATGGCAAGATACAAGGTGGAAAAGGTTATCTAAAAATTTGGGTTTTAGTTAGACGTGTTTGTCAGACAATAAGGTGGTTTTTTACTGTAAAGATGTTAATAACTGATTTGGCTGCCTGATCAGTGTTTCCACGCAGCCCTGAATATTTAGTGACAAAGCATCAAAGATACGCAGAAATGTGGAAACGTTTGTGTGCTCTTACTGTTGGTATTTCATCTGGTATGGATATAACTCAGCTTGAATGAATGTGTTTGTTGAGATGTTAATACAAAGCTTAAGAACAGGAAGATGAAATTTGTTGGCACATGAAATAATAGTGGCTAAAAGTTGGTGACCTTGGGTCACTATTTATTTTATGCCCTGATCAGACTAGCAACTAGATAAGTGAAAGTTTTTCTAACATGCCTTAAAAATGTTATGGTTTGATCCAAAGACCCACTTTTTCTTTAGCTACTATGATAAGGTTTTCTTTTTTTTTCTGTTTCATCTCGTTTTACTTTTATACAAAGGCAGCATTTTTTAAGTTTTTTTCGTTCTATATCGCAACTTTTTTTTTTTTTGGTTCTTTTAAGCTGTGATAGTGATGGTAACTGATGCCTTTCATTTTGTTCAACTTATACAAAACAAGCCAGCATCTGATCAAAAGTATTACATAAAATCTCCCTTAAACTATTGAAAGGTGCTTTGATGATTTTCTCCTTTGGTTTGTAGAATTAGGACTGAAATTTTGACTCTGATCGCTACAGTTGCCATCACTTTTCTGTGGTAAAACTACTGATATTTGCTCTTCTGTATAAAGAAATGTTGCCTAAGGGTGTCTGCTGTTTGTTTTCAGAAGTTGCCCACTGGGGGTATTGTCTATATGTATGAATATGAAAGTGCTTATTTTGCTTGTTGCCATTGGTTTTTTGTTTGTTTTGTAGTTTTTTGTTCTTCTCAGTAGTCTTGTGTTAGCACTTGGGTAAGCTTTAATTGTCTCCTTAGCCAATCAAATGTTAAAGACTATGGGGGTCTTTTTTTTTTTTTTTTTTTTTTTTAACGTGTCACATTGTGCATCTCTTAAATCTTGATCAGGGTTTCAAGAATGACTGCAGTGGGTTTTGGAAACAGACTTATCCTTATTGATTTGGGATTTCCCAGAGATAAATATAGTTCACAGTTAATTGTTGAGCTCTAATACAACTGACCATTTAAAATTGAACAACAGTTTATTGTTTTGTAACAATGTCAGTTGTTAAACCTTGACATTTCAATTAAAACATGAATTGTAGTTATAACTCAATGCAAATTCAACAGTTGTATTTGGAGTTAAATTATTTTAACAAATAAATTTATTTAATGAAATTTCCTCTGGGTTTGGGTCTCTTTTGGTTCTAGTTGTTTTGTACCTGTTCACGAGTGAAACGTATTTAATGTATTTTTTCAAAAAAAACCTAAAAATTGCCATAGAGTGAATTTAATACTCTTCTTACAGAAATAGTCAAGCTGAATTAAATTGAATTAAATTCATCATGTAAAAAGGGAGGTTAGTAGATCATTTTCACACCATTTAAAAATTAAAATAACATGAGAAAGATTTTTAAATCAGTAATTTCAAATATAAAGTTATCTTCATAAATGGTATTTTATATTTTTGATGATAGCTGGCTAATTTGAAATCTCAATGCTCTTGTTCACAGAGTTGTTCTAGATAATTAACATTAATTAGCTGTTGCTTTGTAGCCCTGCTAGTATCACTAAAATGTATCCGTGTCGTTCTAGTCATGGCTTGGGGCTTTTTGTTTAGGTCTTGCGGATTTTAAGGTACCAGAAGCTGGAGGTTGCTGTTTAGTGGGGCTGTAGGGCCTGCTTGTTCTATATACAGCGCTTTTAATGTTGACAGATGCTGTTAATTATATACAGCCTTCAGCTGCTCTGATAAGGAGCCCATTCATCCCCTAAGCCAATTTAAACTGTGCCTTTTGGTCATGTTGCCTTCAAACTCTGTTGAAATTTCCTGGCAACATTCCACCAGTTTAGAAGCCTCATTGTTTTGGAATATAAGAATAATTTGAATGAATATAACAGAGCCACTGTAGACAGAATCTCAAATATTTAAAGGAAAACATGCCTATATTTTAGTAAAATAAATAAATATCTACTGGTTGGCTTCATAATCTCATTTGAAGCATTTGTAAAGTATTTAAGCCTATCAAATTCTAATTTCAGTTGGGAGAATTTCTTTGCGGCTGGAAAATAGTATTTTGAAATTCTCACAAGTTGTACCATTTATTGATTGTTAGCGGTTCATGAATAAAAATATAAATAGCTGAAGGAATAAACTGCCACCAGTTGGGACCCCATCTGACCTCTGGGACCCGTGAAGCAGAGAAAATTGTCACAAACTCCCTAAAAAAGCTGCTAACCTCTTATTTGTTTTTTAATTCAAAATATCTATGTTTCCATGTAACTAGGAATGAAACATAGTGGCACTTCATTTGTTAAACAGATAATTTAAACTGGTTTTACATTTTTCCATATTAACTTTTTTCCCCTGCTTTTTGTTTTTGTTTTTCCCTTTGAAGTATTAGGCTTTAAAAGATCTGCTGCTCTTCCAGGTAAGGTGGTTTGTTAATTTCTTTCAATATTTTCTTAAAACAGTAGTCTTCATATTACCTTCTAAAGATTCTTCCAAGATTAATGGAGAAAAAGGTAGAAGACTGTCTGTTGGAAAGATTAAATATGAAGACCTATTTATATACACAAGTTAGGAAAAAAGAAACTGAAGGAATGATACTTGGTTGGATTTATGGGAATTTTTATAAGACTCTCCCATTTCAAAAGCTTAAAAATATGAAAGATTTCATTTTATCATATGATTACAATTTTACATTGACAGTATTTGGGGTATGCTTTACACTTTTACCTTGAAAAAGATCAAATATTAGTGAAAAGCACAAAATATAAAGGGAAAAGCCACCCAATTCCCAAATTCCCTAAACAACCATGTTAACATTTGATGTAAACCATTCTAGACATATTTCTCTGCATATACAGATACACATACACAGGTAGTGAGAAAGATAAATAATTCTATGTTGCTTATAAGAAAACTGGCTCTAAGGACTAAAAATGAATCACCCATGGTCACTCAACTAATAAAAGTGGCAGAGTTGAGATGCAGACTCTTCTAACTTTAAATCACCTTTTCCCCACTGTTATGTCTTTTTATATATGGTATCCACTCGTTCCAGGCTCATTCACCTGTTACTCCTTGAGGATTACTCACATCTGGCATGGTGCAGCCATACAGATGGGCACATACACATAATCCCTGATAAAAAAGACAATTTAATTGTCTTGCTTCCTTCAAGCTGCTATGACAAAATACCATCGACTGGGTGGCTTATACAACAAACAACTATTTCTCACACTTCTGGAGACCTCAGAGTCCAAGACCAAGGCTCTGGCAGATTTGGTGTCTGGAGCAGGCCCTCTTTCGGGTTGCAGATGGCTGACTTCTCCCTGTGTACTCATGTGGCAGAAGGGAGAAGGCAGCCCTCTGAGGTCTCGTTCATGAGGGCACTAACCCTGTTCATGAGCAGTCCACCCTCATGACCTAATCACCTCCTAAAGGCCTCCCCACCTAATACCATCACGCTGAGGATTAGGTTTCAACATAATGAACTTTGAGGGGACATGAACATTCAGCGTCTAGCAATAGTCCTCTCCTTGCCTTTCCATTTACCTCAAGGCAGATAAGAATTAGCCTACTGGCAAGAATTAAGTAATCTGTACCTTTCCTACTCTTACATGCCCATGCTCAGTAAGCCAAGAGGAGTCAAAGTCCTGGGCACACAGCCCACAGAGACCGCAGCTGGCGCCGTTCTTTGTTTCTAAAGCCAGTGCAACAGACCTTAGCTGTTTCATCCTGGGAATTTGAGGAGTCTCTGTGGTGGGTGGGGATGGATGGCAGTACAGCAGGGCTCTGGGACTCTGCTATTAGAGCAAGTGTCTACTTCCCAAGGAAGCATTCAGGCTAACTAGAGAGTCTGCAAGAGCCATGCCCCTGGAGAGTGGGAAGTGGGGGCACTGAGCTAATTTAGGGCCATCGCAAAACTAAGGGGGGCAGAGGGATGTATAGATCAGACACTACACAGAAGAGTCAATGCTAGGTCTATGGCTACAGTTAAATATTAGAAATTTTTAGGTTTTAGTGACATTTATGATTAAAAACGTCAGGATTAGAAAGTTATTTTCTAAGATGCTTCAACAAAATGAGTGATTCACATAAACTTAGAGCGATTGAAAGAAATCATTGTTTAGTGGGAAACTACTAACACCAAGAAATGCTGTACTATTAGTGAAAAGGCAATAGCATTTCTGTGAAGATAGTCACAAAATCTGCGTTAGGAAATAAAAAAGTGTGAAAACAACCAGAGGCTTCATTTATTTAGTCCTTCGTCACGTCTGTGTGGTGAGAAAGTGAGAAAGTCATAGCCTAGACTCTGAGTCCAGGTTCCAGGGGGAGATCTGCCAACGAGATGTTATGGCACGATGGGCATCACTTATTTCTTTGGGTACTTTTTACCCAAGAGTTCTGAGGCAGTCTTATGCCATGAGATATTTTGTAGGAAATGATTCTAGAATCAAGTAAGTTTGGAAAACTCTGCATAATAGATCTCACTTCTTGGAAAAGGCTCAGAAAAATTCTGCTGGTGTTTCTAAATTGAACCTGACTGCAGGATACTTTCTTCATATAATATCTGGAGCAAAATTTGGAAAATACTGTTAGATATTTGCCCTACAAACCCTGCTGTGGGGACTCCATCCAGGTGAGGGGCCTGGATCAGTTGTGAAGCTGGCAAGTCTAGTCTTGAGAGAGAGAAGAGGCACTGTGGTCTCTGTGTATTTTGCTTAGACCCATAGTTAACCTTGGCTCTCAAAGCTTACCTTTTTGAGAGAGCTAAGAAGAAGGCAGAAAGATAAAACCAAAGAAAAAAGTCTAAACTAGTGACAGTTTTCTCCTTAAAGCCTCTGCTGGCCAGTGTATATGTCTATTCCTAGGCTGACTCACAGCAGCCTGGACCCTGCTCCCCACATCACAGTACCCACCCCATTGTATTGTGATGCACAGTCTCCTTGACTTGGGTCCGTATCAGAAAATGATGAGTTGGGGTACCATTAAGAAAGCATTGGCCCAAACATCCAGGAATCCCTGAATCCATCATCCCTGTGGAAGGTATAAGCTCATGTGTACCCACCCTCACACAGTCTCTCTCTCACACACACACACACACACACACACACACACACACCCTAAAATACCAGAGTGAGAGAATGGCAATTACTTGCTGGAGCTTTCATTTTAAAGCTGCAGTGCAACACACTAGTGTACTGACTGGACCCCCCCCAGACTCAGGTTGCCAGAGGAGCCTAGAATGAGAAGCAATCCAAAGACCTCTGTCTACTTCTGTCTTGGAGCCTGAATCCAGATCCTGAATCTTGCCTCTGCAATGCAAAGGAAGGCCAGAGCACCTCAGCTTGTGTGAAGAACCAAAAGAGAAGAGGCAAGTTCTCCCCAGTCCTGATAGCAGAATGGGAGAAGGCTCACAGGCAGAGGACCCTCCTGCGGGAGCTGCCTCCAGTCTCATCTCATTTCACAAGGGAGAAGAAAGAAGGGCAGGGAGACCCTGGCTTTTCTCCTGCAGGGGGCCATCTGGGAAGCCGGCTATTGTGGCCAAAGTGAGCTTAATCCGCCCATCCTCCAGCAGCTGGCCTCGTCCTGGGAGAGGAATGGAGATGGAAGTGAGGACAAATACAGGTGGGAGGACAGCCTTTCCTCCACCAGAGTCTACAGGACCTTTCTTTCTTTTTTTTTTTTAATTAATTAATTTATTTGGTGGCACTGGGTCTTAGTTGCGGCAGGTGGGCTTCTTAGTTGCGGCTCACGTGCCCCTTTGTTGTGGCTCGCTGGCTCCTTAGTTGTGGCACATGTGCTCCTTAGTTGCAGCCAGCATTCTCCTTTGTTGCAGCTTGCTGCCTCCTTAGTTGTGGTTTGTGTGCTCCTTAGTTGCAGCCAGCGGGCTCCCTAGTTGCGGCTCATGGGCTCCTTAGTTGCGGCACACGAACTCTTAGTTGCGTCATGCATGTGGGATCTTCCTGGACCAGGGCTCGAACCTGTGTCCCCTGCATTGGCAGACGGACTGTTAACCACTGCACCACCAGGGAAGTCCTTTAAGTTACCTATTTAACTTCTCTTGGTCAAGGCTAATGAAGACATATTCATGAAATTAATTTAAAATAGCAAATATCTGATTACTTTTTTCTTCTTTGTAAAATTCGTTCAATAACAAAGCAGTTTAAATGCCCAGTGATGGTTGATTTATTCTCAATTACTGGATTTACCTGGCTGCAGGTTAACTGGTTTGGTTTGCAGACTATCCTAACAGCCCATGAAAAGAGATTATTTTCCTCCCTAGAGAGATTTTCTCCCAGAGAGCCTTGGTGATTGAGAGACAGCTGATAAGATCTGGTGGTAGATATCTCAGTGGGAGGAGCTGTCTTGATTAAATCAGGAGCATGAAACCTGGAGCATTCCTCTCCTCCCCCATCAGATCCCCAAGCCCTAAAGCTTGCTTCTTTCTGCTGCAGAAGAGTCAATGCACTAATCAGGACGACCTTATTACTAAACCCACTGCAGCCAACCTTCCCTAGAAAGTGACAATATCACAGGTGACTGTAACACCTTAACCAGATTTAGTCTACAAACCAGTCAATCTACATTGGATTAATAAGGAATTTATTACAGTTTGAGGTTGCTTTTTTTTTTTAACTGACCTATAACACACATATAGTAAAATGCCCAAAACTAAGTGTTTTATACCTCAGGGAACTTTTACATATGTAGCCACCAACCACATCAAGATATAGACCTTTTCTGTCGCTCCAGAGGGCTGCTTCATACTCCTTCTCAATACCCACACCCCACAAGTAACCCCACAAGGAACCACCGTTCTCACATCGGTCACCATGGGTTAGTTTCGTCAGTTCCTGAGCTTCATATAAATTAAATCATACAGTATGCACTCTTTTGTGTCTCAACATTATGTCTGTGAGATTCAGCCATGCTGTTACGTATAACAGTAGCTTGTTCTTTCTTATCACTATACAGCATTCCTGTGTATGAACATACTTCAATTATTTATACAATCTACAGTTGATGGACATTTGCATGGCTCCCACTTCGAATCTCTTATGAAAAAAAGCTGCCATGGATATTCCCGTCGATGGCTTTCTGTGGTGGACAGACACAAGGCTCATTTCTCCCAGGTAAATATCTAGAAGTAGTATTGCGAGGTCACAGTAGACAGTTTTCTCAAGTGGTTGTACCAGTTCACACCAGGACAAGCAAGTTGCACAGGTCACAGAATGGGCTACTTGGTCAGCAGACTCTGCAACAGAGCTTAGTGTGCCGGATGTTTATTACAGGGTGCCCTTGGGATCAACTCCTGTGGAAGGGAGCGGTAGGAAGTAAGACTGGACAAAGGGAGAGTGAAATCGAGCTGCAGTGCAGGGCCAGTAACAACCTGGGCTCGGGGGTGTTAGAAATGGCCCCTCAGAATTATCCCGAGTTAGGCAAGTGGGCTAGCCCTTTGTGCCCTCCATCAGTCACGGTGACTTTGGATGAGAGGCAGCTGAGGCAATCGCAGAAGGATTGGAGATGGAGGCTGTCAGCACTCTTAAGCATCCGGGGCAGGAATCATCTCATTGAAAGGAGATCCAGGCAGCGCCTCACAGTGTCTACCTACTCCACACACCCACGTGCGTACCTAGTGCTGTCAGTGTTTTTCATTTTAGTCATTCTGGTGGGTGTGTACTGGTATGCCATTGTGGATTTCACTTTGCATTTCTCTAAGGTCAATAACATTCATATGCTTATTAGCCATTGGTTATCCTCTTCTGTGATGTACCTGTTCATGTCTTTTGCCCATTGTTTAAATGGGTTGTTTGTCTTTCTCTTGTATAAAAATATTAGTGCTTTATATTTTCTGGATGTATATTTGTAAATATACTATCCCAGTACAAAGTTGGCCTTTTCACACTCTTTGGAGTCTTTCGATAAACAGAAGGCTTTAATTTTAATGAAGTCAATGTACCAATCTTCTCTTTTATGATTAATTTTTTTTGTATTCTTTTAAAGGAATCTTTCCTTACTTCAGGGTTGTTCTTGACCACCAGGCCCTCAATGGTATGCTGCTTTGACCTTAACATAGAATCGTTACTTTAAGCATACAGGAATTATTGAGCCAAGCGAAATACAGCTACTGTTATTAGTTAGTCTTTGTTTCACATTATTACTGAAACATTTAATTGACAAGTGAGGCTCTTGGCCAGTGTTTCCCTAAATGTATGTCACCAAGCACTATGTCTGTGTTGAAAAAATAAAAACGGATTCCGTGATCAAATAAGTTTGAGAAACTCCTGGTTAAACAAAGTTAAGGAGGTTCTTTACTGCAGAGCTCCTGTGGTTTTCAATATTCTAATATCCATTAGATAACTTCAAGAGAGATGGCGGATACTTTCTATCCCCAAATTATTTGACCATAGAATGCTTTATCCCCAGAGCATTTCACAGGACTGGTGTTCCATAGGTGACTGGTTTAGTAAATATCTCTCAGGACAAAAGGTCCAACAAAAAAGAAGTCAAAAAAATCTGAATCCAGGAGTCCATAGTGATATTTTTAAAAATACCTCTAAAAATCATGGGGGAAGGGACTAGGCATTTTTAATAGAAGGATACTAGTTAATGAATGTAGAAAGACATAGAATCAGGAAATCATCATTTTGCAATCCCCCGTGTAAAAGTAGATTCAGGCAAAGATCATCAATAAATGCTAAGACCATTGGGTAAAAAGGTTATGGGGAAATGAAACATTCTCATGGTCTCAATACAGCATTCCTCAAATTACTTCTTCTTTTTTTTTTTTTTTTTTTTTGCAGTACGCGGTTCCCTCACTGCCGCGGCCTCTCCCGCCGCAGAGCACAGACTCCGGACGCGCAGGCTCAGCGGCCACGGCTCACGGGCCCAGCCCCTCTGCGGCATGTGGGATCTTCCCGGACCGGGGCGCGAACCCGCGTCCCCTGCACCGGCAGGCGGACCCCCAACCACTGTGCCACCAGGGAAGCCCCCACAAATTACTTCTTAATTGCTAAGTGACAGCTGTAGCTTTTCAGTGGAAAGATCTGGCTGACACCAACTGAACCAGGTGATCAAACTTAGTAGCACCCACAATGAGACTCAAGTCCATAATGGGTCTCTGCTGTGACACATGAGAAGCACCCCATGTGCTTCACCTATGCGGTATCCTTGCCAAAAACATCTCCCCTGCCTCTAATCATGGGAAAGAAATCAGACAAATCCACATCACAGGCATTCCACAAAAATAACTTTGGATGCTGCAAAAAGGTTTGTCTCAAAAGGCAGAAATGGGGAGGGGGGGTTTTCTAGACTTAAGGAAACGAAAGAGACATTTTTAAGAGTGGAAACATTTTTTCCACTCTTTGCACGTGGGAAAGCCTCCTCGTCTTTCCCATGTGCAATGTGGTTCCACAGACAAAATTGTATCGCATATGGAACGCCTCCAAAGAAGGAAAACGGGGTCCCACCCCTAAGGGAGTCCATCAAAATCGATGTTTGGGGCTCTGTAGAAAAAGCTAGTCGTTCCCCTGACCTGGAAATTCAGGAACCTCCTTCCACTGGGGACTGTACTCCACTCCTTTCCTGCTGAGAATCAGTGAATTAGCTAAGGCTTTTCCATTAACATAAGTGATACTCTTAATACTTGCTGCCCAAAGAGCTGGACTTCTGGGGGGTTTTTTTGGGTTTTTTTCCCCACTTTTATGGCTGAACAATACAAACTAAAGAAAACCCAGGGTACTGTTGCCCTGTGGCCAAACGAGAGCATGTAAGTAATTTTGGAGTTTACCTGTGAAACCTGAGTGGAGGATTTAGGATAGACGTCAGTTGTCCCCTTTACACCAGCTCAGAGCTTCATCACAGGCTTCCTTCCTTCCTTCATTCTTCCCTTTGGCCTCGTTTGTCACCATACCTTCCAGGCCCTGTGTGGCTGGATTTTCTCCACATCCTAAGCACAGTCGCTATTTAAAGCATTCACATTATTTCCTTTCGAGAATGATTTTGGTCTGGTGGTGGCTCTTCTTGTTTTTTCTAGCAATAAATTATCTCACTTCAGCAATTTCCGGTGTTTTCATTCCCCAATCAGGGAGCTGTGCTTTGTAACTAAAACAAAACAAAGATACAAGAAACTCTTCTCGTTCACTCATACCTCTAGTATTCATTGTATAATTTTTTTTTTAATTACAAACTTTTCTTCCCCCTCAATCGTACATAACAAAACTGATTTCTCAGCGTTTACTTGAAAGCAGGACAATAGTGATTGTGACCTCTAGGACCTTCCAAAGCCACCTATGGCCATGGCTTGGGGCCAGGTGAGAAGGACAGGAAAGAAGCCCCAGGGCCAGGGGCAGGATTGGCTGGGATACTGGTACCAGCTGGGGAACAAGGACAGATGCTTCTTGGGACTCAAGGGAGAGTCTTTTCAAGGGTAAGTCCTGGCGGGAGTCCGAGATGGAGAAATATGATAGTAAGAAGTGGAAAACCCTAAAATAATGGCTGGGCCTCTCATTCTTACTTGAAGGAATTCCAAAGAGGAGCAAAGGAACACATCTTTTCTTTTTGTTTTATTCTATCTGTGGAGTTCCTTCAGGATGACTGCGTCCTCTTTTTTTCTTCCTACAAAGCTTTGTCAGCCTCAGTCCTGAACAAATATCGTCTGACATATTAGCACATCAGTAGCTTAGAAAAATATAATTAAAGGTAAAATGTACTAGAACTGAATGATACAGATACCCTAGTCATTCACTTTTAATTACATTTGGATGGATTTTTTGTTGCCATGGAAACTCTCTATGCTTAGGAAATTTGAGAGGCAGGGATCTCCTCCAAATTTCACAGTTCTGTATCTTAAAGAAATTTCTCATTCTATTTATGAGTTTAGAAGATATTCTGCAACTTTCCATTAGGATAAAAGGCAAACTTATCTGTTGTCAGTTGCTCAGAGCAGTTAACATAAAAGGCATTGTTTGCTTTTCATTGTTACAAATTTCATTGCTGCAAAAATTGCTATAAATTCTATATGGAACTATTTTCTTTATTGTCTGTAGGTTGGTCGATTCATTAAACTTGTATGTCCAAAATGGCAGCCACTAGCCACATTCACATGTAGCTATTTAAATTTGTTAGATACAATTAAATATTTAGTAAAATGGAAATATAATTCTTCAGTGGTATTGCTAGTATTTCAAGTCCCACTAGCCACATTTTAAGTGCTCATAGCCTTAGGTAGTTAGTGGCTATGTATTAGCATAGATATAGACCATTTCAATCATCACAGAAATTTCTATTCAACAGCACTACATTAGAATAAAAATTGCTTGCATCAGATCTATTCAATTTTCTTTGCTCAGAAACAACAAGAGACTTAAAACATATGCAAAGCTAGTTTATGGGTGTGCAAACTGTGTCGTCATAAACGGCCTTGCACTTAAGGAGGACCCCATGTATGGCTTAATGCTCTGTTCTCTCAATCTTGAAATTAATAATTTTAATAACTTTGACTGAGGGACTTCACATTTAGGCACTGGACTCCTCTCAAATTACATAGCCAGTCCTGCACATAAGAGATGGCGCTTGGATGTTGAGTTCTTGGTTTCCCTTCCCTTGTAACAGGTTTTTTTCAACCTCCTCTCCTATAATCTTTAGAGACTGAGGAAAAACATGTGGCACATGCGATAAAATTTAGGTGCCTGGAATCCTTTAGGCCATCTCATCAGAGACCCTCATCAGGGATTCAGTTTAAATAATGTCTGTTCCCAGGAATTCCAGAAGCCTACAGTTGTGTCCTGGCACCTTCACTATTAAGGGAAAATTGAGTTCTCTTTTGAATAGGTGTTTTCTAACAAGGATTCTGAGTTGCCCACAGTGGAATTCCTTTCCATTCAACAGCCTTGCCAGGGCTCATGTTTAAGCTTTAGCCTGATTGGTTTTATTCACCATTCTTTCATTCCTTTATTTTCACTGTCATTCATTCAGCAAACACGAAGCATCTATTATATACAGGACACCGTTACAGCTCTGAATAAAAAAATTATATGGCACAAACCTACTGTTACCATCTGGTAAATTACGTGCTGCAATTAACCCAACACTAACGACAGATTCAGGAGGACAGTAAAATCAAAAGCAGCCGGAGTATCATCAAGGGTTTATCAGCTACTGTCCATGTTTCCATGGTCACATTACAACAAGAACAATAAAAAGAGAGTAATGTAGCAACAATTCTGACTGATTCGTGTATTGTGTTATAAAGGGGAAAGTTTTCTTCCAAACCAAATTTTGGTTAATTTTTTTTTTTTAAATAGGTACAGTGTACCTGCCAAAAAAAGAAAAAAATAGCACAGATAAAAGCAGTGTTAGTAATAACAATACAGTAAATACTAAAGTCATTTTCACTTACTTTGGGAATTCATTGCATGAGGTGCTTTTCTGAAAATTTTGATTGCTTATTATGTTTGAATTAAGCTAACATTCACATTGATGCTGCATTCCATGAGCTTACGTGATTCAAGTGTGTACCAAATGGCAGAGAGAAGGCAGTTATGTGATTAAACCGGCCAACAAAAATTTGCAAAGCCAGAAACACTCATACTGAGAATTGAACTGTCATTAAAAGTATTTTTCTCTCCTTTCTATACCTTGGAAAATCGTACCACAAAATTGACTAGGAAATAAGGGAAAACAGAATACAAAGTAGAAAAATTAGGAAAAAAAAGGGGGGAGGTGAAGTTATTATTCACAGTGTACGCCAGATGGTCCTGTACTTCTGAAAGCTGAGTTCTTCCTACCTGATTCTGAGTTCAGGATATAAGAACAGCCAGAACCAAGTGCTTTTGGTCCTCAGCAGAAATCACTGGGTTCTAGGGCACTGAAGTGGAATGGATGGTAGACTTTCATCTCAAGGGATTTTTCCTTATTGACTCTAAGTTTGACTTTCTCTAGTCCTAGTCTGGAAAACTATACATTCTAGTGGGAGGTGAAAAGAACATGTGTAATGGAAAATAATGGTGTGTGGGATAAATCTTATTAGGAAAAGCTGATTATAATCTTGCCTCAGAAGACTGAGATGCTTAAGGAAATGAATCGAATTTTAAAGTTAATTAGGGGGGCTTCCCTAGTGGCACAGTTGTTAAGAATCCACCTGCCAATACAGGGGACGTGGATTCGAGCCCTGGTGGTCCGGGAAGATTCCACATGCTGCAGAACAACTAAGCCCATGTGCCACAACTACTGAGCCTGCACTCCAGAGCCCACAAGCCACAACTACTGAGCCTGTGTACCACAACTACTGAAGCCCACGTGCCTAGAGCCTGTGCTCTGCAACAAGAGAAGCCACCACAATGAGAAGCCTGCGCACCACAACGAAGAGTAGCCCCCGCTCGCTGCAATTAGAGAAAGCCCACGCTTAGCAATGAAGACCCAATGCAGCCAAAAATATAAATAAATTTATTTTAAAAAATAAGTTAATTAGGCATTAATATATTGCATCATTTGTTGAAAATCCTCCTAAAAAGTATGTGTTTAATTTCAGAGTTAAAGTAGCAGCAAGTTTTGGAGTCCATGTACCTGTTTCCAAGTCCCCATTAAATAGCCCATGAAAATACTGAAAACTAAAAATTGACAAAATGCCAAAGTCAAGGTAGGATTTCTACTAACTGCATTATTCCTATATTTTACTACAGTTTAAAACATACACACACACCCTCACACACACATCTACATTAACTTAAAGGCAAAATACTAGAAATAATTTCAGTATTGTAAAGGACAAAAGTGATGTTCCTTATAATTACCATGTCATCAATATTTAGCACTGTTCTAGAAGTTTTGCCTAATTCATTGAAACAAGGAAAAGATAGAGATAAGAAATAGAAATTAAGAAATTAAGAGAAGAAAATATTGCAGATACACAATTGTTTACTTGGAAAACCTTAGAAAATCAAATAGAAAACTATTATAACTAAAAAGGAACACAAATAAATGTACACAAATCAATGCTAACTACACTCAATTAAAATATAGCAAAGAAAAGCTCCTGTTCATTTTGGGAAAAAAAAGCAAACAAGCAAATAAAAACACCTTAACAAGAGAGGTGAATAAGCTACATTGGAGGGAACCACAAAATTAAATAAGACACCTAAGGACATGATGCTGCTGGTAGATCCAGTATTCTTAAGATGCTATTTTTCTTGACTTTACTGTATACCCTTAATGCAACATCAGTCAAACTGCCAATTATGAGGGAACTGATAAAATGATTGTATATAGTTCATCTGAAAAATAAATGGAAAGGAAGAGATCAGAACATTTTAATAGTGTAGAGAGATGTTGGTGGGGTGGATCTTGGGTGCCTGATCTTAAAGTGTGTGATGAAAAATAAATAAAGAAAATTTTATATACACTTCAGAGTCAGACCTGACTGAAGCTGTACCAACTACTTCTAGCTGGGTTATCTTAGGCAAGGGGATAAACTTTTCTTTTCTTTTCTTTTCTTTTCCTCCTGGCTGCCCACTTGGCATGTGGGATCTTAGTTCCCCAACCAGGGATCGAACCCACGCCCCCTGCAGTGGAAGCACAGAGTCTTAACCCCTAGACCGCCAGGGAAGTCCCAAGGGGCTAAACTTTTCTAAGACAATTTCTTCATCTAGAAAATCATTATATTTATATATATAATGTATTTATGTATAAATATATAGTCATTATATATTACATTATATAGTCTATATTTATATAAAATTTATATTTAATATAAATATATATTATTATATGAAGTATGATTAGAATTAAGAGATAATCTCTTAGCACAATACCTGCTACATTTTTACTGTTATTATATAGACAACAGAACCTTTAGGGAAATGTGTTCCGTGAATCAAAAGAGGGTCATTTTTCAAACCTGATAAAGCAAATAATTAGAATGAAGCCATATTATGAATCTTTACGGGCTACAGTAATACCCACTGCTGGTACTGGTGTGATAAGGTGGATCCTGGAGTGAAAAATGGTGTGAAGTTACTGTAGAGTAATCTAACAATACTTCTCAAGAGCTTCAAACATGTTTCTACCCTTTGACCCAATAATTGTATTTCTAGGAACCTAACACAAATATATTAATTACCTCATCATAAATAACAATTCAAATATTCAACAGAGAAACTATAAAATAATATAGGATATACTCATATGAGAATATTTTAGGTTATGTATATTTATGCAAGTAAAGATTACAAATGACATGGTAAAATGCTCACAGCAGAATAAAGAATGCATATGTTGAATTTCTTTATGTTTTTCTGTGTTTTCTAAATATTCTACAATAAGCACTTAGAAATACGTGTCACTTTTAAACAATTTTTATTTTATATTGGAGTATAGGTGATTAACAATGTTGTGTTAGTTTCAGGTGTACATCAAAGTGATTCAGTTACACATACACATGTATCTATTCATTTTCAAGTCCTTTTCCCATTTAGGTTATTACAGAACAGCAGCGTTCAATATACAGTAGGTCCTTGTTATCTATTTTAACTATAGCAGTGTGTATATGTCAATCCCCAAAAAAGCATATCTAAGAGAACAGTTAAGCTGCTGTAAATCAAGAAATTAAAGTATAAGATTTAAACTTTCTTTAAATGGAATAAAATGTGTAAGTCTACTTCCCTGTGTTAGTATTGTTTAATTAGCAATTAATATTTTGGTATTGATTTATTTAAAAGCCTTGGAGTTATCTCTGAAAACATTAATCATTCTATAATATTTATAATATTAAAGAGTAGAATATTAGACCTCATATGTTTTTTTGTTTTGTTTTGTTTTGTTAATATACTTTTTTTATTTTGGCTGTGTCGGGTCTTAGCTGCAGCACGTGGGATCTTCGCTGCGGCATGTGAGATGTTTTTTTTTTTAGTTGCAGCATGCACACTTCTTAGTTGCGGCATGCAGACCCTTAGTTGCAGCATGCATGCAGGATCTAGTTCCCCAACCAGGGATCAAACCCAGGTCCCCTGCATTGGGAGCATGGAGTCTTACCCACTGGACCACCAGGGAAGTCCCTAGACACCTCATATGTTTTAGGAGAAGTACAGAATACTCCCTGGGATTGTATATATATATATATATATATATATATGCTTATATTTTAATTGCTATTAATAGTTACCCTTCTTGTAATTTTTCTCTTTCTCTTAAAAAAGAAATTCAATTTAAAAAATGAGGATCACAGGTATTTGGATTCTTGTTAATGGAGATTCTCTATATAATGAAAATTACAGAGTACCTATATTCTGTATTACTAAGGAAATGAACATGGCCCTTGGGACATGGCAAATCTTGGTAAAAATTCTAATTTTCTCACTTGCTATCTGTAGGTCTTGACTTTGTCCAAATTATTTCACCTCTACCAACTTCAGTAATCGAAACTAAACAACGGGGACAATATTACGAGTTGTTTTGAGATAATTCCTGACACACCTGTGGCTAGGATTAAAAATCCAGGCTCTGCCCCAGAGAACTAAAGTTAGGCGACAAAATTTTAAATAAAAAATAGAAAACAACGTGCAATTTTAAGATGTGTTGTATTTAGAAGATAAGAGCATACTCTTATAGCAGCACAGAAAAAACTAAGTTTAGGACAGAGTTAGCAGAAACAAATGGCTAAAATTGGAATAACAGACCAGAGGGTGTGTTTGAAGCTAGATTCGCTAGTTTGGTTTCTTGGGGGGACAGCCCCACCCTACCTTGCTCCTCCCCTTTTCTCCTTTATATCAAGGACAGTTAGAAATTGTTTTTTGTGGTTTTTTGAATTTTATTTTATTTATTTTTTTATACAGCAGGTTCTTATTAGTTATCCATTTTATACATATTAGTGTATACATGTCAATCCCAATCTCCCAATTCATCACACCACCACCACCCTCCCCCCACCACTTTCCCCCCTTGGTGTCCATATGTTTGTTCTCTAAGAAACTGAATTTTCTGGTAATTTGAATATTCTGATTCACTGATATTACAATAAGTACAAAAGACAGCTTACACATTCCCTAATAACTACAACATTTTAATAAAATATACTTCATCTGAAACTGCTCTGAACATAATCATAAACTGGGAATCATAGATGTATCTGAATCTCTGTAGATTCAAACCTTAGCTCAAGATCTTACAGTGCCTCAGGTTGTCCATTTAAACATCATTTATACATACAGTAAATAAAAGCCTGATTATTTTCACTTTATGGCTTTCTGTCTACTTTTTACGCACTTTTTGAATAGGAGTTTGTGACAACAAGTGTTATAATTATAGCTATGGAAAAAGATAAATTACAGTACATTGGGAGTCTCTTGTATTGGACCAGGAGCAAATTGGGGCAGATTTTCTGTGGATATACATAGGGGACTTAGATATTAATAATGGCTACGTTTAGAGAGTTGTCTTGGAAAGTGAATAAAAATTAAATACTGTGGCATTTCTATTTTGGTTATTAGTATTGTAAATGTACACATTGACCTTTTGAAAGTCAGAAATTACCAGGGCCTAGACAAATAAATGGAACATAGCAGAACATATTTTAAATCCAACCCCATTGTCTTTAAAGTATTTGAAAAAAATAAAAAGCAGCTAGAGAGAGAACTCAAGAGGAAAAAATAGAAAATAATATAAATAAAATATTCAAAAGTCTATAAAGAAATTAATTTTAAGCAGGAGATTCAATATGAAAAGCACATTTTGGGGTTTCCCTGGTGGCACAATAGTTAAGAACCCACCTGCTAACACAGGGAACACAGGTTCAAGCCCTGGTCCGGGAAGATCCCACATGCTGTGGAGCAACTAAGCCCATGCACCACAACTACTGAGGCTGCGCTCTAGAGCCCGCGAGCCACAACTACTGAGCCCGCGTGCTACAACCACTGAAGCCCACGTGCCTAGAGCCTGTGCTCTGAAACAAAAGAAGTCACTGCAATGAGAAGCCTGCACACCGCAAGGAAGAATAGCGTCCACTTGCTGCAACTAGAGAAAGCCTGTGTGCAACAACGAAGACCCAACACAGCCAAAAATAACTAAATAAATTTTAATTTTTAGAAAATTAAAATTTTCTTTTAATTAAAATTTAAAAATTAAAAAAAAAAAAAAAAGCACATTTCTGTTTGGCACTCATCTTTCTGACTTTTTTGACCCTGGACAGAGGAACAATGTTGATAGAAGAGAAGCTAAAACATTGACTGCTGGCATGTGGATGTATGTTTTTGTCCAAGGTTGTGTGAGTTAATCATATTGGGAGAAGAAAAAAGATAGCATTTGGTTCTGTCAGAAAGAGCTGTAGAGTTTGCAAAATAGTGGGCCTGGACAATGAAAACATTGGCTCAGTGGTAGAAGGTGGAGACCATAAAACCAAAAAATCCAAGTGTCGAACGAGATTTGAGAGACCTTGTTTATTAGAGTGAAACTGAGCAGGACTCTGCGGGGCTTTCCCAATGACAGATGCCTTGATGTCCCCCACTTATTGTTGATTGGGAAAAGAGGCTATGGAAATAAACTGTAGCCACCTAGGTCTTCCCTGAGTTCCAAAGAGCAAGTTTAATCAGAGAAGTGAGAAAATGTAGAAAAAAAGGAAAGCAGTCAAGCAAGACAAAATAATAATATTTTAGCTATAAAACAAGGTCAAGGACTTTTAGTTCCTCCTCAAGGGCTATAGATAATATCCTGAGCCATATCCTTGCATTATTTTGCAGATACTAAAGCCCACACCAGGTGGAAGAAGTTAACTGCATGCAGACCACTGGCATGTAGACCCCAGACAGGTTGGACCCAGAAGGTGTATGATTGAGATTCCCAACACATCACCCTGTTACCTCACCATCAGCCAATCAAAGAATTGCACACAAGCTGATCAGGTACCCTGCAACCCACACCCCTAATCTTGCCCTTAAAACCCCTTCCCTGAAAGCCATCATGTCTTTTGAGCCTGAAGCTGCCCATTCTCCTTGCTTGGCACCATGCAATAAATTCTACACTTTCCTTCACCACAACTGGATGTCAATAGATTGGCTTTGCTGAGCATCAGGTAAGCAGATCCAAGTTCAATTCAGTAAAAGAGGTAGTTGCTAATTAATCAAGCCACCGTTGTGCCCTGCCCTAGCTGAATGATTTCTCAGAAGCCGTTTCCAACCTCTCTTAGAATTCAGCTCCAAACATTAAAAGAATAACTGCCAGCCTAATTTTTGCAACATGCTGGACAAGTATCTCAAGAATTATCTGCTAAAAATAAATCAATCTGAATTCACTTTACTTTTAAACAGAAATGGTATATATCACTTTAAAGAGTGGAAGAATGTATCAGAAAATGAAACATTTTAGAAAAACCCATCACCCAGTTGCCCTCTTGCTGATGACAGAGCATTCTCACATTTTTAAGGCATTGTTAAACCTTGGTAAATTCTACTTTTCTTTATCCTTAAGCATTATACTTAGTATCATACTTAGTTACCTTAAGACTTGAAGGTAACCTAGAGATCAGCTCCTCCAAACCCTCAGTTTTATCCATGAGGATACTGAAGCCAGAAGTTTACAACTGCCTAAGACCCACAGATGTTTCACAGAGCCAAAAATCGTACAGCAAACGTCTTCCTTTTCTTGTACTATTTCAAATAATAGTGGAAGCATTCTCTTAGTAACCTTAACTCTTTTACTTATCGCCAAATTATATCACCCCCATCCGTCCATCCATCCATTCATCCATCCACCTATTTATCCATCAAATGTTTATTTGGCATTGGCTATGTAAAGATACTAAGTTAGGCCCTTTGGATATAAAGATTAAGTAGACTACAGTCTCTGCTCTCCAGACCTTGGACAAGAGGGAAAAGAGTAGTCCCAGAGTTCCAGTAAGCCAAGCATGACCCACTATCAGTCCCTTTGGTAGAAGCAGGAAATTTCACTTTTACTAGAAAACAAGGGTGGAAGCAAAATGGATCAAGGTTAGTTAGATTACAAGTGTTGACTTCAACTTTCTACAAGGTGTTCCCAAACTAAGCAAGTGAGAAATGTTGCCGTGCAATTTTAACTGTATTTTCTGCATGTCTTACGACTTGATTTATAAACAAATTATTTTTGCTGACATCCTTTCACTTTCTTAGAGGTATTCTTATTTCTTATATGTACCTACCTATATGGCCTTCAACAGTCTACCCCTTCATCCTGGGGCTCCCAATTCTCAACTTAAAGTTGAAAAAGAAGCATAAACACTTGAGAATTTTCTTACTTGTTTTAGACACTATTCCAACATGATTAGTGTTAACTTGTGTGTCTAATTTATGATATGCTTCACAAGGATACTCTCTATCGCAACGGTAAACTTTTTAAAGATTAAAACATCTTTAGTTCTCATTACAAAAACAGTACAGGTTCATTGTAGAAAAAGCAGTCAGAAGCCCTTTTCTCCTGATTTCAAGCACTGTATATTGAAACTCCATTTGTGCTGCCAGAAGACTCTTCCGGAACAGAGGTGCTAAGGACGTGATTTTTTTTTGAATTTTATTTATTTTTTTATACAGCAGGTTCTTATTAGTTATCTATTTTATACATATTAGTGTATACATGTCAATCCCAGTCTCCCAATTCATCCCACCACCACCACCCCACCACCCCACCATTTTCCCCCCCTGGTGTAAGGACATGTGATTTTCTATTTACTCTCATGTCAAGGGAATCTACAGAAAGAACTTAAAGGTCTTGATGGAAAAAGCCTGAGTAACTCACAGCTTGACTGTAGCTCGCTGCCTTGTGCTCAGGGAGCTGAGAGAAGGCCAAGCTTACAGCTGAATTTTCTCAAGTGGCTTGATTTTAAATTAAATGTAGTTGTGAGGACATCTGACTCCCAGCCTGAGCTATAGATTTCTGTAGCACTTTTATGAAGGTGGGGACTGGGTTTTTCTTGTTCAGAGCTGCAGTCTCTCATAGCTAGCGTGATGTGAGACACACAGTGAAGATGGGCACATTCTACTCCCGCTGACTGAGAGTTGAATTAAACTAGGATATTATGGCCCAATACGAAAATCTCTGCAAAGCACAGCAGGTCATTGTGCCTTACAATGGGTCCTTTTATTATTTTTTTAAAAGGTGCCTCTGGAGTGAGGGGTCTTCCAAGCGTAACCAAGCAGATTCCAACACAAAAGATAGCAAGGAGAATGTCTCCTTCAATAGCCATAATAGCTAATGCCTATCATACTTTACTATGTACCAGGCACTGTTCTAAACATTTTACAAATATTAGCCAATGGAATTCTCACAGCAGCTCCTATGTTAGAGATGAGGAAACAGAGACCCACAATGCTTAAGCCATGTTACTTACAGTCACATTGGTATGTTCTGAAGGTCACATCGTACAGAGCTAAGTCTAGAGTCTATCCTTAATCACCTTAATCATCACACAGACTACCTCTTTAAAGGGTACTTGGTGCTAAGTTCTTCCCAGTAAACTGAACTCTGCAAGTTGTTTTCAGAAACTGTTCTAGGATCTACCTTCACTGACTGGGGTCTACAAAGCTGCTTGAGAACGGTTTGGCTCTAAGATTCAGGGTCATTGAGTTGCTGAGGCTCATAAACTCGGCCTCATGAGTAGAAACTCCTGGGGCTGTTTGATACATGGTCACGTTCACAGCCCTGTAGACTGGCTAACCATGAGTCAACCCTACAGATATCCATGACATCTCGGTTGAGGCTTGTGCTTGACTTCTCTTGCTGGAAAAAACTGCATTCAAGAGGACCCAGTGTTCGGATGATTTAATAATTAGGGATATGTCGACTGAAAGAAAAATATACAACCTAAAATTTAAGAATTATGTTTTTGGTTTCTTTTTGGCCATGGCTTGCAGAATCTTAGTTCCTCAACCAGGGACTGAACCCAGGCCCCAGCAGTGAAAGCATAGCGTCCTAACCACTGGACCACCACAGCATTCCTGAGAATTATGGTTTATTGGGTTGGCCAAAAAGTTCATTTGGGTTTTTCCTTCAGTTGTTATGGAAGAACCCGAACGAAATTTTTGGCCAGCCCAATATTGGGCAGACTTTCTGAGGACTCCAAGCCCAGGACACAGCCTCTCAGACAGCTCTGAGGGACTTATCCGAAGAGGTAAGGGAGGAACCAGGATATATAGGAGTTTTAAAACAAAGACCAGGTAGTTGGAGCATCAAAAGATTACTGTTAATTAAAGAAAACCAGACATCTAAAGTGCGTGAATTTAGCGCTTATCTATGTATGGGAGATGCATGAGTCTGGGCTCATTGAAATCATTCCTTTGATATGCACCTTCGCTATCTAGGGTCAGTACCCTGTCCTTCCCCATCCTGAGTTCCCTCAGGCTCACCATCAGGGGCAGCATAGTGGCTGATGGCTTGATGGCCACAGCATCCTTTGTTTGCTGATATGGCAAGCAACATTTTTTATCCACAGATGCTTATTGGAGGGAGGTTTTCTAAGAAGCTTCTAGAAGTCCCTCCACAGCCTTTCTGCTCCCTGCCAGAGGGTACAGTAATGGTGCAGCCAAGAGCCCAAATCTGTTGCATCAGTCAGGGTCCCCACAGGAACAGATGGCACCATCAAATTAGGATAATCCAGGAAGGGCTTATTTGTAAAGTGACTGTGGTACAAAGGTGAAGGTGGGACGTGGGGAAGCACAGGGATACAGGGATAGTGCAGGAACCTGATAGAGCAGCAACAGTGGAGCTGGGCCCTGCCCTAGACCCAGGGAACAAGGAGAGGGAGTGGCTACAGCATCTAGGAGGCTCTAAGCGGTTGTTTGCTTTGAGAGGAACACAGGCCTTCAATTAAGGGATGCGGCCAGCCTGAGGTGAGCTTACAGGAAGAGAATCAGGGGAGTAGATACTCCATCTTCACTCTCTTCCCTCCTTCAGATCTCTCGCCAGGAATCCTCCTTGGCTGGACCCAAAAGGAAGCAAGGGGGATGGAGAGTCCTTTGATAAAAGCCCATACAAGGCAGCCTTCTAGGGCAGAGAACAGGGAATGGAGAAGAGGGAGGGTGGATCTGGAGAGGGAAACAGCAAACATCTGATACGGGGCTCAACTAGATGCTTAATAGACTGAAGCTGAGGCAGAGCCCACCCCAGTGATAGAAGGTGAGGAAGAGACCCAGCACAGGAGATAGGCATGGCAGAACAACGGCCATGACAAAATGGCCTTGTTCTCTCTCTGCCATAATAACAAGCTGAGAGTCATAAAATAGTCGTGGCATCTCGGCCTGTGGCTAGGGGTCAGAGGGTCGTTTTGTTCTGGTCCCTGTTTATTACTCTAAATGATATGTAGGAAACATCTGGAAACAGAACAAAGTCATCTCCATTGGGACCCAGGGATAACCAGACAGATTTGACAGTTATCATCACAGAGGCAAAGCTGTGGTATAACCTGTATCCTTTATCCTGACAGAAGTGCTCGCTGAAAAGGTGTAGATGAACAGCAAGTACAAACTCATATTTTCTTTTCTTTTTAAAAATGTTTCGGTAGCTTTTATTAGACTAAACTTTCCACAGACGACAATTATAAACTCTGAAAACTAAAAGAAAATTTTTAATTTAATTTTTTCCAGCTTTGTTGAGATATAATTGACACATAACATTGTGTAAGTTTAAGATATACAACGTGTTGATTCGATACATTTATATATTGCAAAATGATTACCACTTTAGCATTAGCTAACACCTTCATCACATCACATACCTGCCATTTCTTTTCTATGGTGAGGACATTTAAAATCTACTCTCTCAGCAACTTTCAAGTATATACTACGGTATTATTAACTAGAATCACCATGCTGTACATTAGATCCCCAGAACTTACTCATCTTAAAACTGAAAGTCTGTACTCTTTGACCACCCCGTATTTTTATAAATCTCTGTATACAAACTCTATGGAAATTTGAGACCAAGACCATAGTTTTATTCGAATCACATCTCTAGAATCTGACTATAATGCAACAAAGCAATGAGAGCAGGATCCAGCAAACAATACCCTAAGGGCCACATCCAGCTTGTGTCTGTTTTTATAAATAAAGTTTTATTGGGACACTGCCATGGTCATTCATTAATGCATTGTCAGTTTCTGTGCTCAACAGCAGAGCTGAGTGGTTGTGACAGAGACCGTATGGTCCACAAATCTTAAAATATTGATTTACCATTTGGCACTTGACAATAACATTTGCGAGCCCTGAGTTAGAGTCAGTTTTAAGAGTAGAGTGTGATGTATGGTAACATCACCAGCGGGTTTGAGGTGACTGCCCGTTAATATTTACCACTGGACTCAAACTGGGAAAAGGCAGCGAATACATCTGTTTTTCATATCCAGTTCTTAGCTGCATCCTGTTCATAGCACAGGACTTCGGACAGAATGGGGTCCAACAAATGTGTGCAGAGTATATACGCATTTAGGGAGGAAGTTAGACCCAACACCGTCATTCTCCAAAGAAACCTCCCCTTAAAGAGACAGGGAACATTCACTTACTGTGGAATTTTATAGTATTTGTCCATAACTGGCTTTGTTTGCGATTTTTTTCTTTATCTGTCTCCCTCGCTTCATTTGAAAAGTCTGATTTGAACTGTGTGAGGAAGAGGAGGAAAGGGGCACTTGGCAATTGTGTACAGAGTGAATTCATTTCTCATCCAGTCTCATTCTCCAGGCATGTTTCCTGTATATGAAGAAGACTGACCCCAGAGCTGACCAAAAGTCTCTCAACGGTTGTAACCTTCAGGCTGGACTGTGCCCCTGAGCTATTTGCTGGGTCTTTCTCGGACCTTGCTGTAAAAAGGGTGAGACCTCACTGCAAGTCAATTGATCTAGCTTCCAAGTGTGTGGGCTGGGAAAGAAGGTCAGAAGCTTCATTTCAGAGGAAACACTCTCTTCTAAGGCATTCATTCATTCATTCTTTCATGTGTGTGTGTAAGAGAGAAGGAGAGAGGCAAAAATGTTTGTTTACAACAATAAAACAAACAGTGTGTCAAACGGTGATAAGTTCTATGGAGAAGAATGAAACAAGGAAAGGTGATAGAGACTGCTAGGCTGCGGATGGGGAAACGTCAAGTAGACTATCTTTTGATGTGTTTGAAATATCTATTGATAATCTGAAATTCGATATACCCTTTGACTCATGTGGTGGGTAAATTCCTTTCTTAACATTCAACGTTATAAGAAGCATGATCATTGCACTAGGAAAAGTAGTTGGCTATCTGATCCCCACTTCAGGGAGGAAAGGGGAAAAAGTCATTTATTGAAGACTCAGCTTTGCTAGGGTTTGAAATTGTTAGCGCTGTTACAGGGGCAATTTATCCAGACCATGGACTTCTTTATGTGCACCTTTGATATAACACACTGGGCCAAGTGAAAGTAATACCTTGGTTCACCCAGAAAATCAGGAAACAGAACACAGAAGTTGACTGATGTTGGCTATTTGGAGATAGACCAGCCACAATGACGTAGACATTTTCTTATCAGGTCCAGAAACCCATGTGAGCCAGGAAACTATCCTTTCACCCTCCCTCCACTCTATTAGGCTTCTTCCAGTTCCAGACAGAAGGACCCAGTGCTTCAGAAGTTCCGATCAGAATGCTCAGATGACCACAATGAAAATACTCATGTGTGCTTGCCAAGGCCCACCCAGCAGTGCTAAGTTCTGCAAGGAAGCAGGACCCGGGGACAGGCTGTGAGTTTGATGCAGACTCTGAAGACACTGAAAATCATGAGAAATGATCTTCTTGAAAACTTACTGGATTTTGCCAATTAGATTGGATTGTTCACAAAACCATTTTGAGAAGCATTGTGCAGAGGCAGGGACACACCATAAACATCTAACCACCAGCTGGCCGGCCCTGGGCTATGAGCGCAGCTGTCGGTGTCAGCTGAAACAAAACCCAAACTTCCATCTCTCAGAGGGTGGGAAGATACTCTGACCTACTCTCCCATCCAAAAACCCCAGGTGATGTGCTGAATGGGGGTGGAAGTGGGATTGGAGAAGGGCTGCAGAAACCTCCATGGTGTTCCTGGGGGCACTTTTCAGCAGGATGGAGGAGAACTGGTTCTTACAGTCTATAGGGTGCTGGTTGAAGGTTTGGTTCCTACGTCCCTTCCCTGCAGCTGCATGGGCCTCTTGTCCACCTCCTCTGTCAGCCTTGGAGCCGACATGCCTCCACAGTGTGAGGGCAGGAGCATGGGTTTCCCAGGCCTGGGACGCAGTCCAGAAGTTAACACCAGTAAGGTCAGGATTTCCTGCAGCCTCTGCAATCAAGTTTCCTCAGGTCAGCTGGTCGCACAGAGCGGCCTCCGGAGCCCTCCAAGTAACATCATGGGCCCTGCTGTTCTCCTACAAGTTGCTGCCCTTTCCCACACTCCAGGCAGGAAAAAATCTTTTTATCCCTAGCTTCGTGCCAGCCCTCATTTCTGCTCATCTTGACTCCAAATTTGAATACCAGTTACCTAAAACAGTTCTCAAGATTTTTAAAGATGTAGATCAAGAAAGTCACCCCTTCAGTCCACCCACTGAACAGTTGGGATGTGACCTGGTGCCTGTGTTGACCGTTCGGGCTACATTTGCCCTGCTTGGGAGCAGTAATAACTGCAGTCCTCTTCTTGAACTTGTGCCAAGACATACTGTATTTAAGAAGAGTGGAAATTCCCCATGGCATTTGCTTTCTGATGTTTTAAATATTTGCTTATTTTTCCCACAGGAAACTTTATACTTAGTGTACATTCCTAAATCGATTGTTTTTTATTTTTTTTCCTCCCTGCGTTTCCCTCTTTAGCAAATCGTTGGGCAGCTCATCATGGACGTTTCTGCCAATGTGACACCTCACAGCAGCACGAGACATTTTCCTTTGTGCCGTGTGCTTTGATCCATGGCAGCCGGTTTTCTTATTCGCTCGGTAAATCTCAGCCGTTGCCTTGTTGAGGACTGCTCTTCACGTGCAAGAAGCATCTCCAAAAGCCGATCAGACCCCATTATGTTTTCATTTCTCCTAGGCTCAGACTCATGGTTTGCTCCTGAAAACAGCTCCAAGGGCTCCCTGCGGGGCTGGCCATGGGACGCAAGCCCCATCAAACTCTCTAAGTCAGTAACAGTTTGCTTCCTGGTTATATATAAAGCACCCCGGCAAAAGGAAATAGAGATTCGATAAAGATAAACTAGAAGTGGCTGGTCACAGAGAAAAATTTCCAGTTAGAACACTCTGGGGGATGGACCATTTTACAGGATTTATTCTTTATTTTGAGGGGAGGAAAAGCCCAGTCAAAAAATATAATCAACTCGGGACTTCCCTGGTGGTCCAGTGGTTAAGATTCCACATACCCAATGCGGGAGGCACGGGTTCAATTCCTGACTGGGGAACTAAGATCCCAATATACATATAATCAACTAATTTATATCTGGCCTGTCAGCCATCAGAATATGCCAGGGAAACATATGCTGAAATTCTTGGCTTCACAATGTCGTTAGGGGCAGCCCTGTGAGGCAGAAAATGGTGCAAAATGTCTGCAGGACAGATAACCAGTACAGAGGGTGGTGTCAGGGAAGCCCTTTGTTTTGGGGAGCCTAAGCCTGGGGGGGGTTGGGAGGGAGGTGGAGAGACATCCTCCGATCTTGGAGACTCTGTCAACAGACTTGGCTGCATATCCGGGAGCTTTTGCTGGACCAGGTGGAGATGTTGTGGTCAGCATCTCTTTCCTTCCCAGGCTTGCCTGTTTCTTTGTAAGATCAGAGTGGGACTCCAGGTTAGAAGGTGGGAGATTTCAGTGCTTCGGAAGCACTTTTCATGGCCAGATCTAAACTGAGACTCAACTGAATTCTGTGAGTACCTTTGGAGAATCTGCTCTACATAAGCCACCGCGCTAACCACGGCTGTGTCACTACTATGCAGCTCGGAAGACCCTGACAACCTAGTCTCTAAGAACAGCCACCCCAGGCTTGTGCTGTCCAAAGCCTCAACAGCCACCCGTGGTGCACGCTGGACGCTGTAGTTGTGTCGGAGCCTCGGGAGGATTCTCCCCGCCTTCAGAGAGCTTGTAGCCTGGGGGATGAAAAGATTGCTACAGAAGCAACTGTGGAAAAGCAAGCTCAGTGGAAAAATGGGAGTAACCAAAAATGAATTCAGAGCGAACTCAAGATATAAGACTCGGGCAAAGGAGGAGGGACAGAGGGGAGAAGAGGAGGCTGGATTATCTTGTGGAAGCCTCCCATGCCTCATCTTAAATTGCTAGGTCATCAAGGATTGTGCTTTAGGAGATAACACTGAGAATAACTGGCCAGGAGACTGGAAGCCAAGTAGAAACACACTTCATACTGTCAAGGTAAAAGATAAGGGGGCCTGAACTTGTACGATAACAGTCAAAAGGAGAAAAGGCACTGAATTGGGAGATGTTTTGAGGCTTATAAAAATTCATTTTGACTCACCGTGAAGTTAAAAGTGAGAAAATTAGTAAGAAACAGACTACTGATGAACCCCAACTTTACTAACAAGAAACAACATAGTTCAAGATTTATATTGAAACTGCCTTTTGTGTAGGTAACAAAATGGTCAACAATCAGTAATTTCATGAAATTCAAATTTACTTTATAATAGGTCCCCCTAAATATCCCACTGTAGGAAAAGTATAACCCCAAACAAAATAACATTAAAAGGAATAAAAATTAACTGTGAATACAAGAGAGCACGAAGTCATTTGTTTAGCAGTGGGACAGGTGAGGGCAGGTTTTAAAGAGAAGACCCAGTTCTTAAGGAGATTGCCTGGTAGAGAATTTCCCCATGGCTTTCAGCCTAGGGCAAAATTCCAGATAAGAGTGGTTTAGGTCAGTGAAAGCCCAATACTTGTTTTGGAATTAAAGAAGGGTATTGTAACTAACTTCAATGTACAATCTCCTATACAGCTCCCTTTGGGGCTTTTCTTAACATGAGATTTGTTCCAGAGTTACTGGCAAAGATGAAAAATACCTGCAATGAAACCTTCTCTGAGTCCATTTTCTGCCTGTGCTCCCTTCACCGTAATATGTCCTGAAGACAGAGTTTAGGAACAAACAGAAAACTTAACACTGCTACGCCAGACGTTAAGCAAACCTTCCATTACATGAGGATGTCATTAGGTCACCTAGTAAATGTTACTGCCTACCCAAGAGTGAGCCCTGTGAATCCCAGTCAGAATGCTGCAGGTTGTAGAACCTCCATAATTTTCACCTCTAAATTCTGAGCCACATCAATGTGCTTCCAAGCCTTTGTTCCCACTGATTCCTTTTCCTCCCCAATTCTTTGCTATTTAAGGAATGCTAACTCATCCTTCAAGCCTTGACCCCCCCCTAGCCTCATCCCCTCCCTAGGACCTTGAAACATTCAGTTCATGCTTTTATTTCCATTGTATTCAGTTTGCTTGTCTCCCAATCTTAGTTTGGTTTTCACTCCTAGATTCAATCAAGAAATGTAAGCCCAAAACGACATGCTTTTTGTATTGACCAGTAAAACAAAGGAAAATAAATTTCAAGACTGATAGTATGCTGCATTTGTGTCAATGAGATAAAGCAAAAGAAAAAAAAACCATTGTGAAAGCGTTTGCAAATAATTTTACTTGTATATAAAATATACATCAGTTATGTATAAAAGAAATATGTTTATAGAGGCATAGAAATATTTGAAAGGATACCCATCAGTTTCCACTAGGAAATGAAATTGAGGATGATGGAAAGATTAGAGACTTTCTCAATATTATTTGATCAATGCTTCACTCCTTGATTTTATTTTAAAAAGAATCCTCTTATTAAAAAACAAAGAGACATAGTTCTCCCACATTGGATCTCAGAAAACTGTGGTTCATTCAAGACCAGCACCAAGGGGCTTCCCTGGTGGCCCAGTGGTTAAGAATCCGCCTACCAATGCAAGGGACACAGGTTCGAGCCCTGGTCTGGGAAGATCCCACGTGCCACAGAACAGCTAAGCCCGTGCACCACAACTACCGAACCTGTGCTCTACAGCTCGTGTGCCACAACTACTGAAGCCCACATGCCTAGAGCCCATGCTCCGCAACAAGAGAAGCCACCACAATGAGAAGACTGCTCGTCGCAACCAGAGAAAGCCGGTGCACGGCAACAAAGGCCCAACGCAGCCAAAAAAAAAGTGCTAAAAAAAAAAAAAAAAGACCAGCACCAAAGGGGGTATGTCCCAGGAGCCCACAACACCCAGTCCCCAGATGGAGACGTCTTCAAGCATGTTCCTTAGTGCTTCCAGTAGAAAGTGTTTGTCGTACTACACGGTGACCTCTCCAGGGCCAAACACAGACAAGTTAACTAGCTCAGGAGGCTACAGTCCACAGCCTCAGGTAGCCATAATTTGGAATAAGTGAGGCAGATTTTAAGTCTTGTAGTAACAGAAAGGGATTGCTCCCCAAGAAAACCATAGGACTGGCAAAGATTTTAAATGCAGTATTGGACATCATTGTACTAAGAATTAAGAGGCCATTTCCCAGAATACGATGTTTCTCACATAAAGCCTTCGATCTGAGCTTACTGCCATCTCCTTGCCTCTCTTGCTTCTTCCAACACCTCCTTTTCCATTTTCTAACTACCAGTCTTCAGCCATCAAATTCTTATTCCATTATTACATTACATTTCCTATCCCTTCAAAGAAAGTTTTAGATGTACCTTTAAATACCCCAAAGTGTCAACAATTGTATTAAGGAGACCCTGCTTAACAAAAACCTTGTACCTAGGGTCTCTTTCTGTAGCAACCAACAAGTTATCAGATGAATCAGCGTCTAATTCTTCAGCAGGGCCCCTGACCAGACCCATCAGAGCCCATTCAAAGTTGGGAGAGGTATGAAGTGAAGGGAAGGTCGGTCCTTCTAAAACAACAGAACAACGAACATTAATCAGACTCTTTCTATGGACCAGGCGCTGGACGAAGACATCTTCCCTGTAATATCTTGCTTATCTTCACAACAGCTCTATGAAGTTATGATAGAAAAAGATTGTCCTGAACTTGGTCTGCCTGACGTAATGTATAGCCTCGTTCTGGAAAGAAATTAGGATTTTACTGACCAAATGTTTAAGCCATTTTCTGATGAGCTTTAATGAGATTATGACTTACTCAGGGGAATCATCACCCACACCACAGATGACTACTCAGTCAAGAGTCTAGTGACCGTTCTTAATGACTTATGTTTCTTTTAGTAATCAGGCTGACAAGGATACTCTATTTATTGTCTTTTTCTGGAGAATGTCTTTACCAAAAGTGAATCCTCTTTGGCCTATAAGAGGATTTTTTTTCCTCCTTATTCAAGATTTTCATACAATTTTGACCCATAACCAAATTGCCTGCATTTTTTAACTAAGTAAATACTATTTCCCCATTTAACACCTAGTAAGAGGTCATAGAGCCAGAGCACGAAGGTGATCAGTCTGAAACACAGGCTTTTTACTCCTCACCAAACAAGTTGGCTTCTCACCTCCTGCTCTCGTACCACACAGTTTGTGACTGTCAATCCCACTTGTCCACGGAAGCTCTGCTCTCAAAGTCTCATCAGTCGGGGTGTCAAGCATGCCCTCCAAAAATCCAAACTCTAATTTTTCAAATTTGATGCTGGTGGTAACATTTCCAGAAGCTGGAAGAGGCAAGGAAAGATCTGCCCCCGGTGACTTCAGAGGAAGCCCTACCAACACCTTGATTTTGGACTTCTGTCCCACAGAACTGTCGGAGAATAAGTTTCTATTGTTGGAAGCCACCTAGTTTGTGGTGATTTGTTGTGGCAGCCCTAGGAAACTAATACAGTTCCCATACTTAAGTTTTAAATTCCACCACGATCTGTTAGATGAAATGTGCAAATCATACAGAATACAAGCTGCCAAACGTACGGAATGGGCCCTCCAGCCAGCACCTTCCAGAAAGCTCCTTATAAGAAAGGCTTAGAACTGTGACTATTGAATTGATCCTCTGCTCTTCCAGCACTGATGTGATTTGTAACCACCAGGGGTCTGCCTTGTAAATGGAAGCTCTTCTCTAGACCTTCTGCATCATGACCTCTCTTCTTGCTTTTTTACAATGAAATAGGGTGTGTAGGGTAATGTCTGTGTTGCCCCCTTTAAGGGGTTTCCATGAAGCTGTCTTGGACAAAGACTGAAACAGGACGGTACGTTATGCCTTGGATCCGAGAAGAAAATATCCAGCGGGTACACAGGAAAGGTTTACTCCTTTTTGGCACTGAAACTTTGCCTTCTGTAGTGAGAGGGAGAACTGGGGTGGAATATAGAACTGGGCCTTGCAGTAGAAATTTCTGCATTGATAATGTGCGCCATCCAGTATGGGAGCCATGAGCCTACTGTAGTTATGGGGCACTTGAGGTGTGGCTAGTGTGACCCATGAAATGAACTTCAAATTATTTAATTAATTAGACACCATAGACCTAGAGTCTGAACAATGTGGTAAGGAGAGACAGGAAGGGGAGAAAACCAAATAGAAGACTCACCATGAAACAAAACAAAAAATCTATTTAAATCAAACCAAGTAAAAATTAATAGAGAACAACAGTTCAGGTAGACTAAATAATGAAATTAACAGATAGTTCTCTCCCTACACTTTCTATGGTCACATTTACCCAATATAAAGCAACTGGCCAACTGAGCTCCACAAATAACAATTTTTTAAAGACTGTCTAAAATCGTTAATCAAATTAGCCAAAATAGTTATCTTGTAAACACAATGGCCACAGTCTTACTGAATTAAAAAAGAAACAGATAGAAATATTTTTCTTATATGCAAAATAGTAAACAATTTAATGAGGAGAGGGTATAAGATAAAAATTCAGTAGGAGAAAGAAGTTAAAAGCTCCAGGGATGCCCAAAAGGGTCGTTAGCTTTCTAATAGCAACAGGAAAAAAAGGTCGAGAAAGAATAAAGTAGAGGAAAGAAGAAGGGAGAGGTTGGAAAGGAGAGAAGGAGGAAAGAAGCAAAACATACAAACCTTAATCCATAAATTCAAATCTGTTGGCACTTGGCAGAAGCATTTGTAAGGTCCCTAAAAGTTGAAACATTGTTGTTACTTTTGAAAAGAAAATCCCAAGATAGATGGCATGAGGAAATGTCACATATGGGGACAGATGAACAAAAAGGTGCCAGTTCCTACAGACCAGGTAGAACCCGGAAATCACTACAGCCTGACACACTCTATAACTGGATTTAAGATCCAGCTGAGAAACCCACAACAGCATCCAGGGAATTTCTAATGTCTCCTGAGCTCACCATCAAAACCAGGAGTTCCGCTTCTTACAATAATTTGGACAAAAAAACACGTTGAGTCCAGGCAAATCTGTTCGATCAACATTGCTAAAAACAATACTGTGACATCCACTTGTTGGAGGAAGTTTGTCTATTACTTGTCTCTAAAGCAGAGAGTAAATGGGATCAGTGTGATCTCTCCGTTGTGGGGATGGTGAAAAATCCCTCATATCTTGGAAAATGAAAATCAAAAGATTGATGTAATCTTATTACAGATTTAGTCCTTCTTATGGACTGAGTAATTATTTAAGGCTCTGTCAAATTTCACTGCATTTTTTAAAAGCTTGGAATCCATGACATGGGCGATCAACTAATCAAGGCTGCACACTTGGCAGGTTTTATTTTCAGAGCTCTGCTAATTCAGAAAATTTATCCTGTGTCACTAAGTGTCTGGAGTTGGGAGTGGTGTGGATACTTATTAAATGATTGCGGAATAAAATAATAAACCCCACTTGTTCAGAGACAGGTCTTGCAGGTATTAGAAACACATGTCAATCAGGAAGCATAACCTATTGACAGATTCATCAGTAATCTCCCCAGAACCTTCCTTTGGTGCTGCTGGCTTCCCTAGCAATGGCTGTTATTGTGAAGAGGGGGCTTCGCTCTGCCTTAGCCCCATCCATTGGCCATTCTGGTGGGTTTCTGAAATTTCCCACAGCAGCAGCTATCATGTCCCCTTTATTGTATTATCTTCTTATTGGTCTTGTGGATTTGAAGAAACAATGATGGATTAGACATCCAGTTTGACTAGTTTCCATTTAAAACAACTAAATACAGTGGATAAAATGAAAATAAAGAAACAAATAAAAATTAACTACATTGGGCTTCCCTGGTGGCGCAGTGGTTGAGAATCTGCCTGCCAATGCAGGGGACACGGGTTCGAGCCCTGGTCTGGGAAGATCCCACAAGCCGCGGAGCAACTGGGCCCGTGAGCCATGGCCGCTGAGCCTGCGCGTCTGGAGCCTGCGCTTCTGGAGCCTGTGCTCCTCAACAAGAGAGGCCGCAATAGTGAGAGACCCGCGCACCGCGATGAAGAGTGGCCCCCGCTTGCCACAACTAGAGAAAGCCCTCGCACGGAAACGAAGACCCAACAAAGCCATAAATAAATAAATAAAGCAAACTGTCAACAAGTAAAAATAAATAAACACACACACAAAAAATTAACTACATTCACAAGCTGGCAAAATATAAAGAATTCTGATTAAAAACTAAGTAAAGACAGGCAGCCAAGAACAAAAGCAGAGACAGTTTTTACATTGAGCATATTTGCCATGAACTTGAGCCTTGGTGTTCAAGGTCTTGCAGGGTTTGGAAAAGAGGCAGCAAGGACCGGGACCCATCCAAGCGTGACTTAATGGAAAACCCCTCCATAAACCCTGGACATCAAAGGCTATCCTCTAAAGGCATACTCTAGAAGTAAGCTTACTCTCTGCCCCTCTCCCCAGGGGCAGTAAGGACAAATACTGGCTGGAGCCTTGTCACTGAGTAGAAGGGGAAAGTCTCCCTAAAATTAGCGGCCACGTGCCAGTCTTCACACGGTTTCCAATCCCAATTCATACAACCTATGTTGCCAAAAACCACCGTCAAAAATGTAGTTTAAAGTGATCCCATAATGTAGTTGTACCAGTTGCCTGGCAGAACCAAATATAGTTCTTTTCTCGAAGAACTACCTACATCCCAGGGACAGAAGGTAAAATTTGGCCAAGAAAAGAATACTGAATTAGAAAATAGAGCTGAATAAATTACACAGAATGAAGCATAGAGAGATAAGGAGATGGGAAATAGGAAAGAGCTTTTAAGAATCATGGATGGTAGGATGAAAAAAATTAACACAGGTCCAATGTGAGTACCAGAAGGAAAAAGAATCAGAAACAGTATTTGACGAGAGAAGAGTTGAGAAGTTTTGAGAACATCCACCTAGAGATTCAAAAAGATCAACATAAAGCAGGATAAATATAAAGAAATCCATTCCTAGCCACAGCAACATGAAAACTGAATAACAATGAGAAGATGCTAAAAACTTCCTTAGAGAGAAGACTTAGCCTTCCAAGGAGTGAGGCTTCATTTGACAGCTCACTTCTCAACAGCAACAATGGAAACCTGGAAACAACAGGTAACGTACTGAGAGAAAATAAAGGCCAAATTCGAACAGCACGCCTCAGCAACAGCAGCTCTCGAGAGTGAGGGCAAAATCTGAGAGTTTGCCACATTTAGATATCCAGTAAGGGAAATTCTAGGGGATATTTTTTGGGCAGAACAAAATGATCCCAGATGGAAAGTCTGAGGTATAAGGATTAAAGAACAAAGGACATGGCAAACATGGGTAAACCAGAGCTAATACTGACTGAGTAAAACATAATTAAAGTATCTTGTGAAGTTAGAAAAACACGGTAGAACTAAAATACAGGGCAATGACACATAAGTTGGAAGTAAATAATAGTCTAAATTTCTTCTTTTTGGGGAGAAGTATAAAAATACTGATTTACTTTAGACTACAGTGTATGTAACTTCTAAAATAGAAGAGGAAAAAGACAGAATGAGAAAAAAAAATCAGTCTAAAAGAAGGTGAGAAAAGGAAGTAATGAAACAGAATAGAGACAAGCACACACGCACGCGCACACACACACACACACACACACACACAAAACAAACTGGCAAAAATAAGCCTAATTTATAAACCCAGTAGTTATAACAAATGTAAATGGAACTAATTATTGAGTTACGAAGCAACAGATGATCAAGTTGGGTTTACAAAATGAAATTGTATGCTTTTTACAGAGGTACACTGAAATACTTAAATGATTCAGATTGAATACAAACAGATGGAAAAAGATACATCAGATAAACATTAACTGAAAGAAAGCTAGTGTAGTTATATTAATATCAGCCAAACTAGACCCGATTTAGGCAATGATTAGCATGTTGACAATGTGTGCTTCCTTTTTCTTACAGTGAAAGGTCAGTAGAAAGCTTCACATCCTCAACATGTTGTACTAAATATTTTTTTCTTCACTCTTTGACAACTCCAGGCAGCGTTTCTTCTTCAGAAAATGTTAACATCTCTCACTCAGAAATTGCCTTAAATTTTTGTTTTGGGGACTTCCCTGGTGGCGCAGTGGATAAGACTCCGTGCTCCTGATGCAGGGGGCCTGGGTTCAATCCCTGGTGAGGGAACTAGATCCCACATGCATGCTGCAACTACATGCCACAACTAAGGAGCCCAGAAGATGCAACTAAGGAGCCCAGCTGCCGCAATTAAGACGTGGTGCAACTAAATAAATAAATAAATAAAAAATTTTTAAATAAACAAATTTTTGTTTTTTTCTCTTTTAAAATTTTTAACGTTTACACCAGACAAAAGTCTTCTATGCTGAAAACAAGTCCTCCTGCCCTCCTCCTTACACCTCTGTCATCACTTGGTCTTGTGGCATCTCAGTATCATCTCTTTATTTTATTTCCATGCATGATTTATTTTATAAATCCATGCCTTTTTTAGTTTCTACAACTTTCATGGGTTTCTCCCTAAATCAAATCCCCACTGTTTAGATGCACGGAGTTCACCTGTGGTCCAGCATTCCTCATTAGGGTGCCATGCATTGTCAGGTGAAATCAATTAACTTTTGAGTCACTCCAAATAGTTTCATGGTATTTTAAGTAACAACCCTGGCTTCAGTTAAGGCTTTAATTTTTTTAGTACACACCATTCACCTGAAATCCTGGTTACCTGCAGCTAGCTGAGCTTCACCTTGCATTTCACATTAAGTCCATCTCATTTTTTCTGTTGCAGCTTGGACTAACCTATTTGAGCTTCTTACTCCATTTGGTTTACTCTGATTCCTCAGAAGTCAAGCATATTCAATTGTTTGATGAGATAACATGTTCCTCTATCTCATTTTTATACCCTATATGTCTTACAGTTGATGATCCCATTCTAAGCTGTTCCCAACAGTATATTATGCACATGGCTGACTGCCCTATTTCTTCTGTCATTATTCCCATCCAAGCTTATTAAGTACTCAGTGACTATAACAGCATGGTGTTTATGAATCAGAGAATCTTGGTTTTCAGTCACCATCCGTTGCCTGGCTCTGAGTCAAGGGTCAGGAAATAATGAGATCAACCATGCAAACAACTGAACCTATGAGAGAGCCCATCTCTTTCTCCTGGTGTCCCTAAACTCTGCAGAAAGAGCATGAGTTTTCTCATCAAAGGCTTCGGATCAATGTTTGCATTCTGTTATAGACCAGCTAAATGAGCTAGGGAAAATCATTTAACTTCTCTGAGCCTCAATTTTTCTCTTTTATAATATGGAGATTGTTGTTACCATATCAACTGTTGTACAGATTAAATGTGACAGTGCATGGAAAGCTTTTTGCAAACTGTAATCTGATTAATTAAATGCAATCTGATTACTTAAGTAATCCCAATTCTCCTTAAAACTGAAAATATCGCCAAATGAAGACCCATCATTTAGGGCTTCGAGGGGGCCGATCCTGACTCCGAATTTGATGATTAGTGATTCGATTTGGACCCTGGCAGCCTCCTGGTTTCTGGATCCAGTAGGAGAACCGGGGCAAACTATTTACACTTCTGTCTTTTGTTTGTACTACTATTCAACCTTCTGTCTAGTTCTTTGAGATATTTTAGTAGAAGCTTTTACATTTAAAATTATATATGTATTTTTTATTCATAAATCAAATAAGGTGCACTGTAACAAATGCCCTGGAAATAAGGGCATTTTAAGTTGCTTTTTCCTATTGATTTTGTGCAAATCATTTAACCCCTATGGACGCCAGTATTTATTGTTCTCATCTCGAGTTTCCACACTCTCTTAGGAGGATATTATGTTCAACCTTTTATCTTAAATTACTTTTTTATTGGAGTATGGTTGCTTTACAATGTTGTGTTAGCACTTAGGAGGATATTATGAAGGTTATGTTAAGCCCAACATATAGTGGGCATTTACCTCTTATTCCCATCATTTTACATCAGGGATTGTCCTAGTTATCTCAGGCCACCATAAAAAATACCATCGACTGGATAGCATAAACAATGGAAATTTATTTTCTCACAGTTTTGGAGGCTTGGGAGTCTGAGATCAAGGTGCCAACTGATTCAGTTCCTGGTGAGAGCTCTCTCCTTGGGTTGCAGGTGCCTGACTTCTCGCTATGTCTTCACATGGCCTTTCGTTAGTTCATGTGCTCTTCTAAGGCTACTAATTCCATCATGAGGGACCACCTTCATGACCTACCCTTACCCTAATTGCCTCCCAAAGGTCCATCTCCATACACCATCACATTGGGGGGTAGGGCTTCAACATATGAATTTGGGAGGGGGATACATTCAGTCCCTAATGGATACAACTACTTTTGTTACTGTCACATTTATCATGTAATGTATATATGTTCTCTCTTTGTCTGTGATTACTGGACTGAGATCAACCTAGTTATGGTGAAAACCCTGCCCCTTCTACTGAGAGAATCCATTTTCAGTATAAGGGTAGGTCTGGGGAGTTTTGGTAACACATACACTAAGCAGAATGTAATTTCAATAATTGACACTTAGAAATATGAGCGGATCGTGATGACCAATCATTTGAATCTAGGACCCTTTCAGGTGAGTTCTGTGCCTCTGGAGTCTTTAAAAGACTTGGTCGGGACTTCCCTGGTGGTGCAGTGGTTAAGAATACGCCTGCCAATGCAGGGGACAAGGGTTTCAGCCCTGGTCCGGGAAGCTCCCACATGCTGCGGGGCAACTAAGCCCGTGCACCACAACTACTGAGCCTGCACTCTAGAGCCCACGAGCCACAACTACTGAGCCCACGTGCCACAACTACTGAAGCCCGCGTGCCTAGAGCCCATGCTCTGCAACAAGAGAAGCTGTCACAATGAGAAGCCCACGGACTGCAACGAAGAGTAGCCCCCTCTACAGGGAAGAGTAGCCCCCGCTCGCCACAACTAGAGAAAGCCCATGAGTAGCAACGAAGACCCAATGCAGCCAAAAAAAAAAGACTTGGTCAATTAGCTTTCTATGCCTCTAGCCTAAGGCCTATTCAGATAAATGGATCTTTGCACATTTGCTTAGTTCAGATGTTCTAAAATGCCTGGAAATATTTGAGGAGAAGTCAGGCAGATCCACCAAAAAGTATATAAATATCAGCTCCTAGAGGGGCAGCCCACTGCATCTCTGATTGCTTGTCATGGCAGACACCTGAAACAGAATAAATACAAGCATGCAGCAGGATCAGAACCCCCATCAGGCCAAATCAAGGGGAATAAAAATAAAACAAGAAACTGAAGCCAGGGTTCCATAAAGTCATGCTCTCAAATTGATCACAGAGAGTAGGAAGGATCCTTGTTCTCTCACAAGATCACAAGAGCAACTCCAATGATCTCCAGGTATGACATAAAATATTTTCTAAAAAGGCATAAATGGCCTTATTAACTTCTGCTTTTTTGGCTGGAATATTTCTTTTTTTTTCTTTTAACTTTTTGGTTCAATGTTTCTAGCCCCCTAATATTTATATACTCTGCAATATTTCCTCAGTATTTCAATCCATAAGTATCTCGAGGCACTTGGAAAGATCACAACCAAGCAATGGGCCAAGATTGATGTGTTTCCATAACAGTATTGGGCTGGAGTTCTCAGTGGGAGAGTTGATCCAAAACAAATGAGCAGGCATTGTGAGAAGCAGAACCTTTTCTCGCGTTTTTGAGAATTTTTGTTGTGAGCTCGTCTGTGGCAAGACCCTATGTGTGCAAATTTCATGAGGCCTTAATTAATGGCTCATTTTTCTAGAGAGAACTTGCATCTACTTTTACCATGTGCTTGATAACGCTCTTCCCAGTTTGACCAATTTAAAGTTTGGTCATGAATGTACAAGTAATTAATATTGTTATGTGTTTATGAGTAATTTCTAATAAATTGCTTTATAATCAAAGAATATGGCCAATAAAAATCTTTTGGAATTTCTTAAGGTTTTCTTTGTAGTCAAGTAAATGATTTATTTCCACAACTGTCTGGTGGATATAGTGAAGAGTAGGGCAAAGAATTATCTACAGACCTATTTTTAGATCAGGTTTGTTGATGGCATTATTTGAGACATCTATACCCTTACTTACTGTTCACCTAATTTTTGAAAAAGTATACTACAGTCTCTGCTGATTTTGGATTTTATAATGTCACTTTGCAATTCTAGTTCTTGTTTTACCTTATATGTTTTACTGCTATGCCATTTAGAGACATAAAAATTTATTAATATTATCTCTTCCTTGTGGGTTACACCTTTTATTACTCTCCCATATCATGCCTCAGATTTTTATTTATCCGGTATTATATTAATATAGCTGCCTTTTCTTTACTTTTCTTTTGTTTTCTATTTTGCTAAAATATCTTTGTCCCATTATTTTCCACCTTTCTTTATTATCTTACTTTAGTTGAATTTATTTTAAACAGCCTACAGGTAGAATTTATAAGTATTCTGAAGTTGCTTGTTTTTTACTAAAATAAAGTACTCCTTCACTTTCATTGTGATATTTATTTTGTTTTATTTTTACCTTTTACCTTCTGTTTATAATCAATTTTTGTTGTTGCTTCCTCTCGATACTTTTTTTAATTTGCTGCATTGAAAAAATTTTTATTTCCACCTTAACCCTGAAAATTAATTAGGAGGTTTTTCTCAGTGTCTGTCAGCTACTAGTTCGCTCCCTAATTTTTAAAGTCACGAAGTCATAGATATGTAGTAATAAATTTAAATTAAGAAATATTAGAGGCTTCCGGGAAAATGGCGGAAGAGTAAGACGTGGAGATCACCTTCCTCCCCACAGATACACCAGAAATACATCTACACGTGGAACAACTCGTACAGAACACCTACTGAACGCTGGCGGAAGACCTCAGACCTCCCAAAAGGCAAGAAACCCCCCACGTACCTGGGTAGGGAAAAAGAAAAAAGAATAAACAGAGACAAAAGGATAGGGACGGGACCTGCACCAGTGGGAGGGAGCTGTGAAGGAGGAAAAGTTTCCACACACTAGGAAGCCCCTTCGCGGGTGGAGACTGCGGGTGGCGAAGGGGGAAAGCTTCGGAGCCGCGGAGGAGAGCACAGCAACAGGGGTGAGGAAAGCAAAGCGGAGAGATTCCCGCACAGAGGATCGGTGCCGACCAGCACTCACCAGCCCGAGAGGCTTGTAGGCTCACCCGCCGGGGCGGGCGGGGCTGGGAGCTGAGGCTCGGGCTTTGGTTGGAGAGCAGGGAGAGGACTGGGGTTGGCGGCGTGAACACAGCCTGCAGGGGTTAGTGTGCCACGGCTAGCCGGGAGGGAGTCCAGGGCAAAGTCTGGACCTGCCAAAGAGACAAGAGACTTTTTCTTGCCTCTTTGTTTCCTGGTGCGCGAGGAGAGGGGATTAAGAGCACCGCTTAAAGGAGCTCCAGAGACGGGTGCGGGCCATGGCTAAAAGCACGGACCCCAGAGACGGGCATGAGATGCTAAGGCTGCTGCTGCCGCCATCAAGAAGCCTGTGTGCGAGCACAGGTCACTATCCACACCCCCGCTTCCGGGGAGCCTGTGTAGCCCGCCACTGCCAGGGTCCCGGGATCCAGGGACAACTTCCCCGAGAGAATGCACGGCGCGCCTCAGGCTGCTGAAACGTCACGCCGGCCTCTGCCGCCGCAGGCCCGCCCCGCACTCCGTGCCCCTCCCTCCCCCCGGCCTGAGTGAGCCAGAGCCCCCGACTCAGCGGCTCCTTTAACCCTGTCCTGTCTGAGCCAAGAACAGACGCCCTCCGGCGACCTACACGCAGAGGCGGGGCCAAATCCAAAGCTGAGCCCCTGGGAGGTGTGCGAACAAAGAGGAGAAAGGGAAATCTCTCCCAGCAGCCTCAGGAGCAGCGGATTAAAGCTCCACAGTCAACTTGATGAACCCTGCATCTGTGGAATACATGAATAGACAACCAATCATCCCAAATTGAGGAGGTGGACTTTGAGAGCAAGATTTATGATTTTTTCCCCTTTTCCTCTTTTTGTGAGTGTGTATATGTATGCTTCTGTGTGAGATTTTGTCTGTATGGCTTTGCTTCCAGCATTTGTCCTAGGGTTCTATCCGCCTGGTTTTTTTTGTTTTTTTAATTTTTTTTCTTTTTTTTTCGCTTAATAATTATTTTTTATTTTAGTAACTTTATTATATTTTATCTTACTTTATTTTATTTTACTTTATCTCCTTTCTTTTTTTCCTTCCTTCCCACCTTCCTTCCTTCCTGCCTCCCTCCCTTCTTTTTTCTTTTCTTTCTTTCTTTCTCTCTTTCTACTTCTACTAATTCTTTCTTTCTACTTTTTCTCCCTTTTATTCCGAGCCATGTGGATGAAAGGCTCTTGGTGCAGCAGCCAGGAGTCACTGCTGTGCCTCTGACGAGGGAGAGCCAGTTCAGGACACTGGTCCACAAGAGACCTCCCAGCTCCACATAATATCAAACGGCGAAAATCTCCCAGAGATCTCCATCTCAACACCAGCACCCAGCTTCACTCAACAACCAGCAAGCTACAGTGCTGGACATCCTATGCCAAACAACTAGCAAGACAGGAACACAACCCCACCCATTAGCAGAGAGGCTGCCTAAAATCATAAGTCCACAGACACCCCAAAACAACACCACCAGATGTGGACCTGCCCACCAGAAAGACAAGATCCAGCCTCATCCACCAGAACACAGGCACTAGTCCCCTCCACCAGGAAGCCTACACAACCCACTGAACCAACCTTAGCTACTGGGGACAGACACCAAAAACAACGGGAACTACGAACCTGCAGCCTGCAAAAAGGAGACCCCAAACACAGTAAGATAAGCAAAATGAGAAGACAGAAAAACACACAGCAGATGAAGGAGCAAGATAAAAACCCACCAGACCTAACAAATGAAGAGGAAATAGGCAGTCTACCTGGAAAAGAATTCAGAATAATGATAGTAAAGATGATCCAAAATCTTGGAAATAGAATAGAGAAAATGCAAGAAACATTTAATAAGGACCTAGAAGAACTAAAGATGAAACAAACAACGATGAACAACACAATAAATGAAATTAAAAATACTCTAGATGGGATCAATAGCAGAATAACTGAGGCAGAAGAACGGATAAGTGACCTGGAAGATAAAATAGTGGAAATAACTACTGCAGAGCAGAATAAAGAAAAAGGAATGAAAAGAACTGAGGACAGTCTCAGAGACCTCTGGGACAACATCAAACGCACCAACATTCGAATTATAGGGGTTCCAGAAGAAGAAGAGAAAAAGAAAGGGACTGAGAAAATATTTGAAGAGATTATAGTTGAAAACTTCCCTAATATGGGAAAGGAAATAGTTAATCAAGTCCAAGAAGCACAGAGAGTCCCATACAGGATAAATCCAAGGAGAAGTACACCAAGACACATATTAATCAAACTGCCAAAAATTAAATACAAAGAAAACCTATTAAAAGCAGCAAGGGAAAAACAACAAATAACACACAAGGGAATCCCCATAAGGTTAACAGCTGATCTTTCAGCAGAAACTCTGCAAGCCAGAAGGGACTGGCAGGACATATTTAAAGTGATGAAGGAGAAAAACCTGCAACCAAGATTACTCTAACCAGCAAGGATCTCATTCAGATTTGATGGAAAAATTAAAACCTTTACAGACAAGCAAAAGCTGAGAGAGTTCAGCACCACCAAACAAGCTCTACAACAACTGCTAAAGGAACTTCTCTAGGCAAGAAACACAAGAGAAGGAAAAGACCTACAATAACGAACCCAAAACAATTAAGAACATGGTAATAGGAACATACATATCGATAATTACCTTAAATGTAAATGGACTAAATGCTCCCACCAAAAGGCACAGATTGGCTGAATGGATACAGAAACAAGACCCATATATTTGCTGTCTACAAGAGACCCACTTCAGACCTAGAGACACATACAGACTGAAAGTGAGGGGATGGAAAAAGATATTTCATGCAAATGGAAACCAAAAGAAAGCTGGAGTAGCAATTCTCATATCAGACAATACTAGAAGAGACAAAGAAGGACACTACATAATGATCAAGGGATCGATCCAGGAAGAAGATATGACAATTGTAAATATTTATGCACCCAACATAGGAGCACCTCAGTACATAAGGCAAATACTAACAGCCATAAAAGGGGAAATCAACAGTAACACATTCATAGTAGGGGACTTTAACACCCCACTTTCACCAATGGACAGATCATCCAAAATGAAAATAAATAAGGAGACACAAGCTTTAAATGATACATTAAACAAGATGGATTTAATTGATATTTATAGGACATTCCAACTAAAAACAACAGAAAACACATTTTTCTCAAGTGCTCATGGAATATTCTCCAGGATAGATCATATCTTGGGTCACAAATCAAGCCTTGGTAAATTTAAGAAAATTGAAATTGTATCAAGTATGTTTTCTGACCACAATGCTATGAGACTAGATATCAATTACAGGAAAAGATCTGTAAAAAATACAAACACATGGAGGCTAAACAATACACTACTTAATAGTGAAGTGATCACTGAAGAAATCAAAGAGGAAATCAAAAAATACCTAGAAACAAATGACAATGGAGACACGACGACCCAAAATCTATGGGATGCAGCAAAAACAGTTCTAAGAGGGAAGTTTATAGCAATACAATACTACCTCAAGAAACAGGAAACATCTCGAATAAACAACCTAACCTTGCACCTAAAGCAATTAGAGAAAGAAGAACAAAAAAACCCCAAAGTTAGCAGAAGGAAAGAAATCATAAAAATCAGATCAGAAATAAATGAGAAAGAAATGAAGGAAACAATAGCAAAGATCAATAAAATTAAAAGCTGGTTCTTTGAGAAGATAAACAAAATTGATAAACCATTAGCCAGACTCATCAAGAAAAAAAGGGAGAAGAGTCAAATCAATAGAATTAGAAATGAAAAAGGAGAAGTAACAACTGACGCTGCAGAAATACAAAAGATCATGAGAGATTACTACAAGCAACTCTATGCCAATAAAATGGACAACCTGGAAGAAATGGACAAATTCTTAAAAATGCACAACCTGCCAAGACTGAATCAGGAAGAAATAGAAAATATGAACAGACTAATCACAAGCACTGAAATTGAGACTGTGATTAAAAATCTTCCTACAAACAAAAGCCCAGGACCAGATGGCTTCACAGGCGAATTCTATCAAACATTTAGAGAGGAGTTAACACCTATCCTTCTCAAACTCTTCCAAAATATAGCAGAGGGAGGAACACTCCCAAACTCATTCTACGAGCCCACCATCACCCTGATACCAAAACCAGACAAGGATGTCACAAAGAAAGAAAACTACAGGCCAATATCACTGATGAACATAGATGCAAAAATCCTCAACAAAATACTAGCAAACAGAATCCAACAGCACATTAAACGGATCATACACCATGATCAAGTGGGGTTTATTCCAGGAATGCAAGGATTCTTCAATATACACAAATCAATCAATGTGATACACCATATTAACAAATTGAAGGAGAAAAACCATATGATCATCTCAATAGATGCAGAGACAGCTTTCAACAAAATTCAACACCCATTTATGATAAAAACCCTGCAGAAAGTAGGCATAGAGGGAACTTTCCTCAACATAATAAAGGCCATATGTGACAAACCCACAGCCAACATCGTCCTCAATGGTGAAAAACTGAAAGCATTTCCACTAAGATCAGGAACAAGACAAGGTTGCCCACTCTAACCACTCTTATTCAACATAGTTTTGGAAGTTTTAGCCACAGCAATCAGAGAAGAAAAGGAAATAAAAGGTATCCAAATCAGAAAAGAAGAAGTAAAGCTGTCACTGTCTGCAGATGACATGATACTATACATAGAGAATCCTAAAGATGCTACCAGAAAACTACTAGAGCTAATCAATGAATTTGGTAAAGTAGCAGGACACAAAATTAATGCACAGAAATCTCTGGCATTCCTATACACTAATGATGAAAAATCTGAAAGTGAAATCAAGAAAACACTCCCATTTACCATTGCAACAAAAAGAATAAAATATCTAGGAATAAACCTACCTAAGGAGACAAAAGATCTGTATGCAGAAAATTAGAAGACACTGATGAAAGAAATTAAAGATGATACAAATCGATGGAGAGATATACCATGTTCTTGGATTGGAAGAATCAACATTGTGAAAATGACTCTACTACCCAAAGCAATCTACAGATTCAATGCAATCCCTATCAAACTACCAATGGCATTTTTCAAGAACTAGAACAAAAACTTTCAGAATTTGTATGGAAACACAAAAGACCCTGAATAGCCAAAACAATCTTGAGAACGAAAAACAGAGCTGGAGGAATCAGGCTCCCTGACTTCAGACTATACTACAAAGCTACAGTAATCAAGACAGTATGGTAATGGTATAAAAACAAAAAGATAGATCAATGGAACAGGATAGAAAGCCGAAAGATAAACCCACGCACATATGGTCACCTTATCTTTGATAAAGGAGGCAGGAATGTACAGTGGAGAAAGGACAGCCTCTTCAATAAGTGGTGCTGGGAAAACTGGACAGGTACATATAAAAGTATGAGATTAGATCACTCCCTAACACCATACACAAAAATAAGCTCAAAATGGATTAAAGAGCTAAATTTAAGGCCAGAAACTATCAAACTCTTAGAGGAAAACATAGGCAGAACACTCTATGACATAAATCACAGCAAGATCCTTTTTGACCCACCTCCTAGAGAAATGGAAATAAAAACAAAAATAAATGGGACCTAATGAAACCTCAAAGCTTTTACACAGCAAAGGAAACCATAAACAAGACCAAAAGACAACCCTCAGAATGGGAGAAAATATTTGCAAATGAAGCAACTGACAAAGGATTAATCTCCAAAATTTACAAGCAGCTCATGCAGCTCAATA
>NW_021703785.1:12500436-12632118 GCF_005190385.1 Monodon monoceros | reverse complement strand
CACAGCAAAGGAAACCATAAACAAGACCAAAAGACAACCCTCAGAATGGGAGAAAATATTTGCAAATGAAGCAACTGACAAAGGATTAATCTCCAAAATTTATAAGCAGCTCATGCAGCTCAATAACAAAAAAACAAACAACCCAATCCAAAAATGGGCAGAAGACCTAAAGAGACATTTCTCCAAAGAAGATATACAGACTGCCAACAAACACATGAAAGAATGCTCAACATCATTAATCATTAGAGAAATGCAAATCAAAACTACAATGAGATATCATCTCACACCAGTCAGAATGGCCATCATCAAAAAATCTAGAAACAATAAATGCTGGAGAGGGTGTGGAGAAAAGGCAACCCTCTTGCACTGCTGGTGGGAATGTAAATTGATACAGCCACTATGGAGAACAGTATGAAGGTTCCTTAAAAAACTACAAATAGAACTACCATATGACCCAGCAATCCCACTACTGGGCATATACCCTGAGCAAACCATAATTCAAAAAGAGTCATGTACCAAAATGTTCATTGCAGCTCTATTTACAATAGCCCAGAGACAGAAACAACCTAAGTGTCCATCATCGGATGAATGGATAAGGAAGATGTGGCACATATATACAATGGAATATTACTCAGCCATAAAAAGAAACGAAATTGAGCTATTTGTAATGAGGTGGATAGACCTAGAGTCTGTCATACAGAGTGGAGTAAGTCAGAAAGAGAAAGACAAATACCGTATGCTAACACATATATATGGAATTTAAGAAAAGAAAATGTCATGAAGAACCTAGGGGTAAGACAGGAATAAAGACACAGACCTACTAGAGAATGGACTTGAGGATATGGGGAGGGGGAAGGGTAAGCTGTGACAAAGCAAGAGAGAGGCATGGACATATATACACTACCAAACGTAAGGTAGATAGCTAGTGGGAAGCAGCTGCATAGCACAGGGAGATCAGCTCCGTGCTTTGTGACCACCTAGAGAGGTGGGATAGGGAGGGTGGGAGGGAGGGAGATGCAAGAGGGAAGAGATATGCGGACATGTGTATATGTATAACTGATTCACTTTGTTATAAAGCAGAAACTGACACATCATTGTAAAGCAATTATACTCCAATAAAGATGTAAAAAAAAAATGTAAGAAATATTAAATGCTCCCCATATCAAGATTTTTATTAATCTCCTCTCTATACCACCAGTCCCAACCAAGAGTTTCCCATTGCCCTCATGCCAACTGTTGAGACTCATTGAAATCTTAACCTAAGTATCACTCAGTAAACATTAGTGCTTTTTGCCTGGGGAGACAGCTATTATTTCATACAGATACATGCAGTGTGTCTCTTCTGTTTAGGGAATTATTATTTAACTCATATTACAGTTCACAGCCTTTGTCATCATCTTTTAGACTCAATTATACATTTTACAAGTACATTGCTCACTGCTGATTCTTATACTCTTCGTCTTCTCCTATCCTGAGATCTAGGTTATCATTAAATTTCATTCAGTTAGAATAATTCCTCTAGTAATATAGAAAGTATATATTGAAAAAGAGTGGGTCTTAGCCTGTTTAATAATGGCTGTCTTTTGCCCTCACATTTAGCTGACATTGACTCAATTTCTGTCAAGATTTGTAAATGATCATTACTGTTTTCTACCTTCCAGTGTTGCAAATAAGAAGTCTGATGCTAGTCTAATTCTCCTATTCCTCTAACAGCCATTTCTTTGCATTGGAAAGTTTACTAAACTTTCTTTTTCTTTTTTTTGACTTCAGAAGATTCATTTGGATGAATCTGATTTCTCTGTCATTGTCAGAAATAATTCCTGGTGTTGAATCTTTTCAATCTGAAAAAGCAAATTTTGTTCAAACAAGGAGGTTATATCTATTGTTCTTTGATCTGTATGTATCTCCTATATAGTCTTCTTTTCTTTCTTTGTAATTCCTATTACCAGTGCTTTCCATGTCTCTTGTCTTTTCGTCTATGGTATCCATTTCTTTGAATTTTTGCTCTGTACTGTGTACTATTTTCTCCACTTGATCTTTCAGATAAACAATTTGATTTTCATCAGGAACTGCTCTCTCTCTCTTTTTTTTTTTTTTTTTTTTTTTTGCGGTACGCGGGCCCCTCACTGCCGCAGCCCCTCCCGCCGCGGGGCATAGGCCCCGGACGCGCAGGCCCAGCGGCCACGGCTCACGGGCCCAGCTGCTCCGCGGCAGGCGGGATCCTTCCGGACCGGGGCCCGAACCCGCGCCCCCCGCATCAGCAGGCGGACCCCCAACCACTGCGCCACCAGGGAAGCCCTAGGATTATCTTATTTTATGAGTCATTTGGGGCAGTAGGTACTGTGTCTGATTATAAACTATTAAATATCAAGATCCATAAGTTTCCTACCTTAGCCATGGGTTAATAATCCACACTTGCATTTTACACTTCAACATTACATACTGCTAGTTACATACTTCAAACCTTTGCACAAGCTTGTTTTTCCCATTCCTCCACTTGATGACCTAGAAAATAACTATTGAGAAAACCTAGCTTATTATGTCTCCTCCCTGGCCCTCTGTGACAGGTAAACATTCCTACTTTGGGGTTATTTCCATGCCCATTTTATTAATGCATTCTATTTTTATTGGTTTAAAAGTCTGTCTCAGTAGACTGAGCTTTCTGAGGGTAAGGGTTGTATTCTTGTATTCTTAGTACAGTCTTGACACTAAAAAAATATTTATTGAATTAGACAGATTTTATTTCAAAATAATTGGCCTGGTGCAGACGAACTGTGTTCAGATAGTTTCTGTATTAGCCTTTCTCTTTCTAACCTTGTGACCACTGACATAGTTCAGGGCCTGCTAATCCTTCCCAAGGAGAATACTCACCTTCACTGTCTGCGTTTTCTACTTTCTGGTCATTATTTCTGCTTAAATAACCTCTTTTACTCACACCCTGCTCCCTCCTCCCCACCCCAAGTCTCCATCTTCCTGAAGATGGTGAGGCTGGAATCCACAAAGAAGCCAATGGGAGACTTGGTCTGCGTCCCCCATCACACGACAGAAAGGCCTGTGAGGCCTGGCTGGGACCAGGGCACCCAAGGCAAATGGTCAGCTGTTGGATCAGCTGAATGGTTAAGCACAAGAGACTTCCTAATTGAAGGAGAGCCAAGTCAGTAGTCACAAACTTGGGGCACCCATATGTTTTTCTCCACATCAATATTATACCTTTTGTTTCTCAACATTCTAACATGATTGCAAGTGAGCAGGGCTATTGTGACTCATAACAAATGACTCAGAAAGAGATATTGGCTTTTTATAATTGGCTCAAGACACACTGTCATTCTTTTGACAGTGAAATTAACCGAAAGAAGTCTTTTACTTTATCTATACATTATATCATAACCTTTAACATTCATTATTAACAATCAGTGTTACATGTTTAGGTAGCAGAGAAGAAAATGAACAAAGATGGAAATTTTTTAAATCCCCAGGCCCTGCATTTGGGCCTCTAAAACTGTCTTTCTGGTAGATTGCATTATCTGTGCAGGGCCTTCTAAATTTTCTTTCTTTTATTTGCTTTTTAAGGCCTGCAAGCTTCCAGCTCCTCAGGACCTCTACACGGAGGCAAGATTCTTAGTGAAGGTAAACGGTAAACTCAGACAGCTATCGCAATGCTTCCAGTGTAGTGATGTTGTTAGATGGGTATTCATGCTATAACAAAGGTTTGAAATACAATTTGTAAAATAGTCATAGAAATGGGGATTTTAATTGTGCAATAAGTTTGGAAATCAACCTGACAATGCATGTCAAGGTCTTTAAAATTATCATAACTTTTGCCTGAATAATTCTACTTTTAGAACTCAAATCCATGTAAATAATCTGAAACAATAGAAACAAGCTTCAGTCACAAAGATCTCCATCACAGCCTTCTTTACAATAGTAAACATCAATAAAACCCCGAATGTCTAAAAATAGGAGACTCCCTAAGTAAATTATAGGGGAAAATAGCCATGTAAATAATGTAATATTATGGCACCATCACCAATTATGTTTCAGATCAGTCCAATTCAACAAACATTTATTTATTTGAATTTTATTTAATTAATTTATTTATTATACAGCAGGTTCTTATTAGTTATCCATTTCATACATATTAGTGTATACATGTCGATCCCAATCTCCCAGTTCATTCCACCACCCACCCCACTTTCCCCCCTTGGTGTCCATACGTTTCAACAAACATGTATGGACTGCTTCAAATTTCTAGCACCATTCTAGCAGCTCACGGTCTAATGGACAGACAGATATAAAAAAGTATTTGAAATAGACTGTGGTTAAGTGCCACAAAAGCATGGAGAAGCCTCAGCTACCTCAGGAGGGGAGAATGGGGGTTGCAGAGGCAAGAAGAAAAACCAGGGATGCCCTAATTTTTGGTTATTTCATGTGATTTGGTAAATAGTTTATTATGGGGAAGTTTGATGTGCATAGAAGAGGCTTCTAATCAACCCCTAGAAGAATGATTAAGATGAAACGTAAGAGATGAGTAGGAGTTAGCAACAGAATGGGGGCAGGTGAGGGAGAAAATTGTTCTAGGTAGCGGGACTGGCTTGTGCAAAGGTCCAGAGGTGAGAGGGGCAATGAGGTGTCTGGGGTACCATAATTAGTCAGAATGCCTGGAGCATGGAGTGTCAGTGTCCCGAGCCTGAAGAAGAGGGTCCATAGGACCTGAAGGTTCTTGAAAAGCATATAGAGCCTGGATTCTGTTTTGAGGGTGACAAGATAGCACTGTGTTTGTGAGCAGATTTAAAGCAAAAGATGATGTGTGTGGGTTTAGCTATGTTGAGTAGAGCTCACTGAGAAGTCAGAGGCAGAGGACTGGAGGGTCAGAAGAGAGAGCTGGATGAGACACAAGGATTTGGGTGTTACAAGCATTCAGATGATAACTGAGGCTCAGGGGATGGATGAGACTGGGGAGGTGTGGGTCAGGGATTGGGGGTGTAAAGGGCTTAGGAGAGGGACAGGCAGAGGGATGGGAGTCCTCAAAGGATACTGAGATGGGGTGGCCAGAGCAATAGGAGGCAAACAAGAAGAATATAGTGTCACAAGACACAAGGAAAAAGTACGTTTCAAAAAGTGGGTGAACGGGCTTCCCTGGTGGCGCAATGGTTGAGAGTCCGCCTGCCGATGCAGGGGATACGGGTTCGTGCCCTGGTCTGGGAGGATCCCACATGCCACGGAGCGGCTGGGCCCATGAGCCATGGCCGCTGAGCCTGCGTGTCCGGAGCCTGTGCTCCACAACGGGAGAGGCCACAGCAGTGAGAGGCCTGCGTACTGCAAAAAAACCAACCAAAGAAACAAACAAAAAAAAGTGGGTGAACCCATCAAAAGCTGCCAAGAATCAAGTAAGATGAGAACCTACTGTATAGCACAGAGAACTATACTCAATGATCTGTGGTGACCTAAATGGGAAGGAAATCTAAAAACAAGTGGATAGGGACTGCCCCGGTGGCACAGTGGTTAAGGCTCCGTGCTCCTAATGCAGGGGGCCCGGGTTCGATCCCTGGTCAGGAACTAGATCCCACACACATGCCACAACTAAGAGTTCACATGCCGCAACTAAGGAGCCCACATGCTGCAACTAAGGAGCGAGCCGCAACTGAGGAGCCCACCTGCTGCAACTAAGACCCTGCGCAACCAAATATAAATAAATAAATAATAAAGTTAAATTAAAAAGAGTGGAGATATATATATATATATATACACATAACTGATTTACTTTGCTGTACAGCAAAACTAACACAACATTGTAAAGAAATTATACTCCAATAAAAAATAAATCAATAAAATAAAATACTAAAATACCAGACTCAAAAAAAAAAACCTTGAAATGTTTGAAGGAAATTAGCAGCAAGAGCATCAGTGAGCCAAGCAAGAGCGATTTTAGTGCAGTGTTGGAAACAGAAGCCACATAGCAGAGCATTGTGGCATGTGTGGGTAGCACAGAAGTGGAGGCGAGAAGAGAAGCAACCCTTTCAAGGAGTTTGTCTGGAAGAAGGGTGAGAGCTAAGGCAGCAACTGCAAGCTCTCAGTGGGGTGATTTTATTTTTCTTACTATAAGATGGAAGATGCTAGCATTCAATGATTGGATGCTGATGGGACTGACCTATTAAGGAGACTGGAGAGTTAAGGATAAAGATGAGAGAAGGCATAATCGATATAACGAGATTCTTTGAGATGAGGTGGGTAAGAATGGGCTACAGAAACTTAGCCTGGATAAAGGACACCTTTTTATGGGATATTTATTCCAAGAAGGAAGGGATGAAGAGGATGTAGGATAGTTGGTAGGTTTGGGGGTAAGAAGTGTGTCGATGGATTCTATTTTCAATAAAGGGGTGGAGGGTGAGGCACCTGTAAAGAATGAGAAAGAGGAGGTGAGGAAGGAGGCTTGAGGAAAGAGGAGATAGTGGTAGCTTTTTTGGAAATTGGGAGGATTGATTAGGGATAGAGGAGAAGGCAGGGTAACCCAGACGATGACACGTAAATGTGCTATTCCTCTCCAGCAGAGTAAACAGACATCTTTCTTATTTTTTATCTCCAGAGACTCAGATTGAAGCACATTCAACCAACTTCATTCAAATTCCCCAAATGCAACCTTTGTAGGACTCACCATAGGAAGATCCAAGTTAACCAGGAAACTATGCTTTGTTTTCCTGGATGTTTGGAGAAGTGTGGTAAAAGCTCTGGTGGGAGAAGAAGGAGATGGCAGAAAAGAAACAAAGTCCAATCAAAATATACTATTATAGAGGCTTCCCTGGTGGCGCAGTGGTTGGGAGTGCGCCTGCCGATGTGGGGGCGCGGGTTCGTGCCCCAGTCTGGGAGGATCCCACATGCCGCGGAGCGGCTGGGCCCGTGAGCCGTGGCTGCTGAGCCTGCACGTCCGGAGCCTGTGCTCCAGAACAGGAGAGGCCACGGCAGTGAGAGGCCCACGTACCGCAAAAAATATATATATATATATACTATTATACATCACAATCTGTTGATAAACCTTAAATATTGTACAGTGCTTTTTCAGTTAAAGAGTCATTTTCAAATATATTCATTTACCTCTTCTAATAATTTGCTCAAAGTCATAGAGCAAGTGGAATCATGTTAAGACCAGCCCCAGGCTTTCTGAACTCGGAGCTCTTCCTTTTTCAGTATACTGTTAACCTAAAACAGTAAAACCATCACTTATTTTTCCAGCTAAACAGGTTTATGTGGGAGCAGCAAAGAACTGCAATTCAGGACATGCAACTATGGTGAAACGCATGCAAAGCCAGTAAAGCAAAGGAGAGTAAACTCTTTTATAGAGGAGAATGGGGGAGTTGAAAGGGGCTGTTATAAACAAAAAGTCTATTGGAGGAAACTGGGAGTTTGAAGAGTAGTGGCCTTTCATTGGCTGAGTTGTGACAGTCTCTCAATGGCTGATCTGTTACCAGGCAAGGAGAAAATCTTTCTCCTGCTGGTGATAGTAAAGTAGTATCACTTCTTGCTAGAGGTGCAAGGTACATCTCCTCCTTTTGGGAGCTGTGTTGGCATCATGTGATAAGTGTATGAGAGCTCTCCCTTCTGGTCTTCTGACTCCATTTCAGTGACGTTTTCCTGTATTAATTTTCTCAATAACAGGAGCCTTTCTGACCCCACCAGACTGGTGCTAAGGTAGCATATATAAGAAGGATTTTCAGCCTCTGACCCAGGGATTATTCTAGTGAGGGTGCAGGATCTTTTTTCATAAGTGCCCTCAGACCCATTCTAAATACACACACACACACACACACACACACACACACACACACATACATTGTTACATTCAACAACAATAACAACAACTAAAGGGAAATGCTCTTGCAGACTCAGTTGGCTGCTTGACTCAATGTCAAGAAGAGAAATGAAATTGTTCCCTGCCTTCTCTGGAGTAAGAGATTTCTTGACCTAGAGAGTAAAGGTAACAGGAAACCCACATGTTACAAAGAGCATAAGCCCGAATAAACAAGTCCTTTCCAGTTAGTTATCAACAGCTATGAGTGACTTATCTTCTATCCATTTTCTCTCTCCTCTCCTCTCACATGTCCTTGGGCAATCTGGTGATAAACAATATATAATAATATGGGAATAGTGCACTTGAGGAGGAAAGTAGTAGAATTCCTTAATCCTTTCTGTACTCAGGAATCTTCTCTCTCCCAGTTTTTCTCTATATCTATTAGAAATACTACAAGATGGCCAGCCGCCCTTACAAGTGAGTGACAGCTTTAATCATCACCCTCTTTTTTGAATTGTGTCACAAGATACTGGTTTCTGTCAAGTTGTTGGCATTTCTTGTACTAACATGTGGAAACTGGCGCTTCCAAACCAAGATGAGGTCATCCGTTGGTTGTTGTGTCTTCCGTAGCTGTTATCATCATCGAGGTCTTTCCCACGATTACTACCAAAACACAGAGACTATGGTGAAGCAAAATCTCTATCTTGTATGAAGAAAAATTAAATGTTAGATATATCTGAACTTCCAAGCATTTGGTATTTGGTTCCTGGCAACTACATGGAAGAGATTCCGATATAAATACTTTGTTCCCATTAAAAAATGAACAAACCAACTCTGAAGGGGATTTATTCCCCCAGAGTCAGACAGACATAGAGTCAAACTCTAGTTCTGTAACTCACTGGGTTGTATGAACTTGGTTAAGTGACTTAACCTTTTTGAGCTTGAGTGTTCTATGGTAAATGGGGAAAATATCTCCTTCACAGAGATTAGGGAGAATTAAAAGAAAGATTGCAAGTGTAGCAGGTAGTAAACGTTCAGATATTAGTCTTCAGCTGGTCCTTTTCTCTCAACACTCTCCCACTTCCTAGAATCATAGCTAACAAAATATTACTTAAAAAATTAAAATATTCGGTGAGAAAAATAACTTTGCAGGTGCCAGTCTTATTTTTATTTTGCTCTGCTAAGATATGACAGGACCGGACAATCTTTCGCCAAAGCCTAATTAGCGTTTTTCCATGACTGTATTTGTGTTTGTTTTTGCTTCTTTTGTTCAAGTTAGGTCTTTAGGCGACTGAAATGAAATGCTCGCCAAAGAGTCATCCTTTGTAGCAGTGATGACACAAATTACATTGTTCTCCAGGGTTTAAAACACCCAGGCATTAAATTTAACTATATGAGCTTGGCAAATCTTTTCAAAAACAAAGCAGCTGTTTCCCTTTTGTTCATTTTTTTTTTTAAGCCTTGCTCACCAGCTTAAAGATGTACACACCCTTATTGCAAACCCAGGGAAATACTACAAAGTAGGCAAATGCATTTACAGGTGTGAAGGTGCACAGTGATGAAAAGAGAATGAGGGAATGAGATGCTGAATTTTATTTTCAAGCACTACAATATTCTCGATTTGTTAAGCAATATAACACATATTGTTTATGTGGTGTGTCAGCCACTAGTCCAAGTCTTCATGAATAATAACTTGTCTTTGTGAATAACAGTACCTCATAAGATAGGGAAACTCCACTGGTCACTAATTCAAAGGATGACACACAGCTCAGATTGTGAGCAATATAGTTACAGCAGGGGGAGGCATGGCAGAGAGACTGCAGCCACAACCCCACTTTGTGCCACCCACAGTGATCATCTTCTCAGGTCTCTGTGCTGAGTCCTTCCTGCCCGTGACACTCAGCTCCCAAATACGTTCAATGTCTACATGAGTGTGAGATTATGTCACTACTGCCACTGGCCAATACAGGGCCTTTGAGTGAATTAGAGAGGGCAAATGGTGCATGAGGGTGTCTGGGTGTGGTCTGTGGGCAAAGGGCATGCTCACTCTGGGTCATGAATAACTTCAGAGTTCACCTGCTATGTCCTGGCATCACTCGTTCCTCAAAATGCAATGGTTCAGTCCAACAAAACGTTGTCTGAGCATCCACTGAGGACCAGAAACTGTGCTAGGTACAGGAGAGATGAAGAGAACTCCCAACCCGCTTCAGTCAACGTCAACAGTGTCAACGTAGCGTAATACATCAATGATAGAGTTAAGCCTGATACACTGAAGAGCAGAGAGGAGAGCCACCCATCTCAGTAGGGGGTTTCTTTAAAAAGCTGCCTGATAAGGATATACAATGGAGAAAAGACAGGCTCTTCAATAAGTGGTGCTGGGAAAACTGGACAGCTCCATATAAAAGAATGAAATTAAAACACTCCGTAACACCATGCACAAAAATAAACTCAAAATGAATTAAAGACCTAAAAGTAAGACCAGATACCACAAAACTCCTAGAGGAAAATATAGGCAGAACACACTTTAACATAAATCGTAGCAATATTTTGGAGTGATCCATATTCTAAAGCAAAGGAAATAAAAGCAAAAATAAACAAATAGGACCTAATTAATCTTTAAAGCTTTTGCACAGCAAAGGAAACCATTGATAAAGTGAGAAGCCAACCTACTGAATGGGAGAAAATATTTGCAAACGATGCAACCGACAAGGGGCTAATTTCCAACATATATAAACAGCTCATACAACTCAATATCAAAAACAAACAAACAAACAACCTGATTTAAAAATGGGCAGAAGAACTGAATAGACATTTTTCCAGAGAGGAAATGTAGACGGCCAACAGGCACATGAAAAGATGCTCAGCATTGCTAATCATCAGGGAAATGCAAATCAAAACCACAATGAGATGACACCTCACACCTGTCAGAACGGCCATCATCAAAAAGAACACAAATAGGGCTTCCCTCGTGGCGCAGTGGTTGAGAGTCTGCCTGCCGATGCAGGGGACACGGGTTCGTGCCCCAGTCCGGGAGGATCCCACATGCCGCGGAGCGGCTGGGCCCGTGAACCATGGCCTCTGGGCCTGCGCGTCCGGAGCCTGTGCTCCGCAACGGGAGAGGCTACAACAGTGAGAGGTCCGCGTACCGCAAAAAAAAAAAAAAAAAAGAACACAAATAGCGAATGCTGGAGAGGGTGTGGAGAAACGGGAACCCTAGCGCACTGTTGGTGGGAATGTAAGTTGGTGCCGCCACTGTGGAAAATAGTATGGAGGTTTCTCAAAAAACTGAGCATAGAACTCAGCTTAAAAAACTGAGCAATTCCACCGTTGGGTATATATCCGAAAAAAACAGAAGCATTATTTATAATTGCCAAGATAAAGAAGCAACCTAAGCGTCCATCAACCATCAACAGATAAACGGATAAAGAAGATGCAGTACACACACACACACACACACACACACACACACACAATGGACTACTACTCTGCCCTAAAAAATAATGAAATGTTTCCATTTGCAGCAACACGAATGGACTTGGCAGCATTATTAAGTGAAGTCAGACAGAGAAAGACAAATACTATATGATATCACTTATATGTAGAATCTTAAAAATACAACAAACTAGCGAATATAACAAAAAGACGCAGACTCACAGATGTAGAAAATAAACAAGTGGTTTACCAGTGGGGAAGAAGAGGCACTATAGGGGTGGGGGAGTAGGAGACACAAACTATTCGGTATAAAATAAGCTGCAAGAATATATTGTATAACACAGGGAATGTAGCCAATATTTTATGATAGCTATAAATGGAGCATAACCTTTAAAAATTGTGACCACAATACCGTGCACCTGTAATTTATATCATATTGTACTATACTTCGATTCAATAATTTATTAAAAAATAAATAAAACCACACACACAAAAACTCTGCCTAAGCACAGTGCTTGGCATATAGTAGGTACTCAATAAATATATATAGGATGAATGGATGGACAGATGCGTGCATGCAGGTCTTAAAGAAAGAGTACAGGCAATAACAAGACAAAAAGAGAGAAAATAGAGCCCAGGCAAAGAGAAGAGCATGAGAGAAGCCCGGAGACAGGAAACAGCTTGGTGTGTCTGGAGAATTTCAGTTCAAATCCCAAGAAGGGGAGTGGCAGGGGATAAACTAAAAGAGTGGGCACAAGACTATTTCATAATAAGAAGTGGGAACATGAGCCAGTAGGTCAGGGCTTCTCAGACTTTACTATGCATACAAATTACTTTGACATCCGATTCTGATTCAGGAGGAGTCAGCGGAAGCCTGAGACCCTCTGGTTCTAAAAAGCTCTCAGGTGAGGCTGCTGCTGGAGGCAGCACCCAGGGAGGTGATGGAAAGCACTGTTGAATTTGAAGGAGAGTGACTTGCGATTGACCCCCTGGCAGGTATTCAGTAGAAGTTAAATGAATAAGAACGTTAAAGTACAGGAACAATAATTAGTTAAAGTTTACTTCATTTCACAGAGAGAATGGAACGAGCATTTATTGAGCAGCTTTTATATACTGGCACCTGGTAAACATTATCTCCTCTAACAATAAAAAAAAAAGCCCTACCTCCCACTGCACCACTATTAACTACATAACTTACATAATCAAACAACCGTTTCAGGTGAATTTTAAACAGAAATAATTGTATGTAAACAAACTCACACCAGAAATGTCTAGCATTGTGTAAACTGTGAATGCTAAGTATTTTAATGACATAAATAGCATTTTTCTTTTGAGTCATGAGTCCAGGCACAACTTGAAAGTCGACTAAGCCACTACTCACATCTTTGATGCTTAAGTTGGAACGCTTGGGGACTTCTCTGGTGGCACAGTGGTTGAGAATCCACCTGCCAATGCAGGGGACATGGGTTTGAGCCCTGGTCCAGGAAGATCCCACATGCCGTGGGGCAACTAAGCCCGTGTGCCACAACTACTGAGCCTGTGCTCTACAGCCCGCGAGCCACAACTACTGAGCCCACATGCCACAACTACTGAAGCCCATGAGCCTAGAGCCCGTGCTCAGCAACAAGAGAAGCCACCGCAATGAGAAGCCCGCGCACCGCAACGAAGAGCAGCCCCCGCTTGCCGCAACTAGAGAAAAGCCTGTGCGCAGCAACGAAGACTCAACGCAGCCAATAAATGAATAAATAAATTAATTTATTTTTTTAAAAAAAGTTTGAACGCTTGGTCACCACCCCACAGCTACCAATTCCTGAAATAGGCCCAGATCTCTAATTTTAAATTCAAAATACACTTCGCTCTTGATCTAGCCTTGGGTGTTTCGGTCAGTGACACAACATAAAGCCAGCTTATTTGGAACTCTTATTTTCAGAGAGGGAGAGAAAACTCGAGCAAGAGGAGAAAACTCTTCCTGGGCCAGCAGTGGCCGCGGAACCAGACGGTTCTTTTCTGTTTTCTTTCCCCTCAGCCAGGCTGACTTATCAATTCCTCTGAACTTGTTGACATTGGGAAAGAGGCCTGTGGGGGTGGAGCAAAGGAAATAAAAACTGAGGGAAAAGCAGAAAGGCATGAAAGTTCAGACAGTGCTGCTGACTCATTTCCAGTGAAACCCTACTTTTCCCTGAAAGAGTTCAGAAGGTTTTATAAACATAGGGCTGTGGACCTTCTGGGCTGTGGATGTCATCCTTCTGCTATTATGCTCCACAGAATAAGGGGAATCCAGAAGAGGGGAAGAGAAGATGCTTGAGGATGAGACTGACAGGGGTGCAAATCTCAGCCTTGTTCACCTAGACATGTGCCTTGACATGTAACTAAGCATAATTGACCTCTTTCCTCACCTTTAAAATTAGGAGAATATTATAGTAGACACTTTGGATCTTTGCCTGAGCAGTTTCCCTTCCTTGCTTCTTTTGTTAACAGCCTCCCTCATGTCCCTTTGTAAAGTAAAGCCAACCCCATTGCGTGTCCATCAAAGTACCCTAAGGGAAAACAGACTCAAGCCTGGACCATCGGACACTCCACCGCCACCATTATTTGTAGGACTTGAACCAGGGTCTAGAAGCAAGCAGAGTCTCCCTGGACAAATGATTCATTAGTTTCTGCTCCTGAATCCCCCAAATTGCCTTGGATCACGTTCTTCCTGAAGCCTGTGTGTTTAGCTGTTCCTGTGGTTCCTTGAGCCTGACAAATTCCTTTTTGATTAAATTAGCCAGTGTTGGTTTCTGTTGCTTGCCACAAGGAACTCTAAATGATGCACACACTCACCTCTTAGGGTGGCTATGGGTATTAGCAGTAATACCTGCACTTCTAGGGTTAAAGGCTCAATATCTGATCAAAGAATTAATATTAGGGAATAACTTAAGGTGATAGCACAGGCAATCAATCCTAGGAAAATTCACAAAGCTGTGCCCCTGGGTGTTGCAACAGGAGTGCCCCTTTGGTAGTGTTTCTATGGTTTTATTAACTGAGAGGCACAGAAAATTTCCCAGATCAAAAGCATCTTCCCTAGGCTTCCCTGGTGGCACAGTGGTTAAGAATCCGCCTGCCAATGCAGGGGGCACAGGTTCGAGCCCTGGTCAGGGAAGATCCCACATGCCGCAGAGCAACTAAGTCCGTGCGCCACAACTACTGAGGCTGCGTTCTAGAGCCCGCGAGCCACAACTACTGAGCCCACATACCACAACTACTGAAGCCCACGCGCCTGGAGCCTGTGCCCTGCAACAAGAGAAGACACCGCAATGAGAAGCCCGCACACCACAATGAAGAGTACCCCCTGCTTGCCACAACTAGAGAAAGCCCGCAAGCAGCAAAGAAGACCCAATGCAGCCAAAAATAAATAAATAAATAAATAAATATTTCTTTTTAAAAAAGAGAAGCATCTTCCCCTACCTGCCTACCATCTCTCCTGAAGTTCCCACCATTCATACCATGTCTCAAGTCTTCTCATAAAGAAACATCTACTTAATACGCTTAAACATGGTGCCTCCTTGAACTAGTTAAAGGTATATTATCCATATGTACGTAATAAGTATATTATCGGTATATACGTAATAAGTGCTCATGCGTCCTTTCCTCTAAATGCAGGGGACAAATGTTTGACCAGTCTGGAGAGAAGCTTCAACTCCCTGTGCCAACTGTGTCATTTGCGATCAAGGTTTATAATCATAAACTTTTACTTTGTTAAGAAATTCTATGGTTTTTAAAAATAGAGACTTTATTTCTTAGAGCAATTTTAGGTTCACAGCAACACTAAGTGGAAAGTGCAGAAGGTTTGTGTGTGTTTTTAAATATTTTATTATAACTTCAATTTTTCCTTTATGATAAACATGATTATGCAGCCCTATACAATGTGTAATTCAATATATCCCATTGAACACAGGAGGAACTACCAGGATACTTGCTTTATAAAATGTGGTGATTCTCTCAACATTTAGAAACCTGTAACCCACCCCTGCAAAGCCCTTTATGTTCCCTCTGAGTGAAGCTGGGAGCCTTACACCTCCTTACGCCTTGCTCCAAACACTGCCTATTTATTATTTATTGGTTAGATTTCAGAGGCACGCTTCCTCCGGAGAGCTCAAGGCCATGCGCAAAGGACTTTCATCTTCTTAGTTATAAACATTCTCCTAACCTTATAACAGCCCAAACAGCAGAGTGTCAAGGGCAGCAGGAAAGCAAGAGAGAGAGTGAAAAGCACATTCGAGGATCGTCTCAATGTTCTGTCTGGAAGTTACTTAGCAAAACGCCAGTGGCCTTCAATTTAAGGAGGAGGCCTTTCGGTTTTCCTTCTGTGAGAAAATAAAAGGGATTGTATCCCAAAATCAGAAAAAAAAAAAGTAACAGAAAATAAAACTGAATTTTTAGTCTCCTGCTCTAAATTATAGGTTAGTTGGGGACAAGTACTTAATAAATACGGCGCTTGCATGGCAAAAGCAACAAGTCATATCTCTGATATTTACTGAATGTTTATCATGTGCCAGGCTTACCAGCCCTTTACGTTGCCCTCTACAATGAGGTAAATCCTATTATCATTCCCATTTTACAGCTGAGGAAACTAAGGCTCAGAAACTTGTGGAAATTCATCTGGTAAATGGTGGAGCTGCTACTCGAACTTCAGGGTCTGCACCCTTTATCATTAGGATACACTGCCTCCCTTATGTATATTCATTTAAGCTGAATAATTAAGTAATTAAGCTGTCGATGTCCAAGACAAGAGCAAGGCAATAGGAGAAAATGTTGTGACCATTTGCCAAAGCTTCTTCTCTTCAAATAAATAACATCAGAAGAAAAATTTCAGAAATACACTAGTGGAAGATGTCTAGAGCACTATTTACCTATTTTCCAATATAGGTAAAATGGTGTTATATAGGGGAAAAGTAGACTCCATTATTTTAATAGTTTGAATGCTGCATTAAACAAATTTAGTCAGGTTTATATACATCAGAACTTTTCAGAGCCTTTAAAATATTAACGTAGAGCTGCATTTCACTTATATGAAGCTTTTATCTTTTACAAGTATGTACCTAATGTTTGAATAATTAAAAAGTTGAAAATATTTTTTTTTTAAAAAAAGAGAGATACAGTAGTAAAACTTGTAGAACAAGACCTGAATTGAACACCAAAGCCCTCATCACTCCCTGTGGAGCCAGCCTCTACCATAGCCCTCATGACCCCACCTGCTGGTGTCACAGCTCATGTAACACCCTCCCCTCGAGGGTGGGCTGGACCTAATGACTCACTTCTAGCGGATAGAATCAGCGAGAGCGATGGGGTAACACTTCCCAGAAGGTTACGAAAGATGGTGGCATCCAACCGGGGCATCCACTTTCACACTTGCCCACTCTGAGGAAGGCCATGTTGTGAGCTGCCCTATAGTGAGAACTACAAGGCAAAGAATTGGTGTCCCCAGTCACCAGCCAGAGAGAGCCTTCCACCTGCCAAAAGCCACGTGAGTGAGCCCACCCTTTCCTGTACCTCCCCTTCCACTTTCCGCTCAAAAGTGGCCTGAGAACTTCCCGTTTCTGCCAATGAGTCTGCCGAAAGAAGAGTTTATGAAGGTAGGCTCGTATCAATTGATCCCCCAAAAAGGAGTGTCTGCGTCCTCTCCCAGTGCACACCACTGTCAAAAAGCAAAGCAAATCAGGATCAATTTTATTATCTTGTCTTCAGTTTTAAAGACAACAACAGAAAAACAACAAAAACTTCAACATGCATTATATCATCTAAGTCTGCCAACCCTTTCCCCGACAGATACTAGTATTCTCGTTTTACAGTTGCCAAGCCTGAGTCTCAGGGAGGTTGAGGCACTTGATAAATATGTCAATGACTTTGCCAGAAAACACAAGGGAAAGAACTGAAATGAAAAGCCAGGTCGTCTGATTCCAAATCCCATGCTCTTTAGCGTGTGTTTGGAGTTCACACGTTTTCATCTGGGATTCCAACTCACCTCTCCAAAACCATCTAAGGCGTCTGGGCCGAGTCAGGTGACAGCTACCATTTACGTGGCGAGTACCACTTGCTGGGTGAAGCAATAAGGTGCTGTGTTGGCCTCGTAACAGGTCAGCTTGGCAGGGCTGGGCTCCGTTTCCTTGAAATCCCTTTCCTGTATGTTTCTGGTTTGGGAGGCCTGCGTGAGACATTCACGTGGGAGTCTGGGAGCAGAAGGGAAGCAGCAGCCATTCTTGAGCTCACACACATTGGGGCTGATCTGCTGGCGCACCCATTGCTCTGGGCAGCAGCTGGGCCAGCAGGTCCTCTACCTGTGACGAAGTTCTTAAAGGCTCAATGGCTGCACGTGTCTGTGTCAGATATAATGGAGATTAGAAAGCCAAGAGACAGGATGGGTTCTCTATCTAAATGGGATTTAAACAGAAAGAGAGAGCAGGTCTGAAAGTCATCAGGTTGAAAGAGTTTTGATCTAGGTCTGCCTGTAGAGGAAGCTTCAGTCGAAAGATAGAGGCTCTGACCTGGCGCAGAGACTCTGGACCTCTGCTACCTTACTTCCTAAGCCCAGGCACCATCCCTCCTACGAGCAGCCATGACAAAGGGATGCAAGAGGACAGAGAGAGGGTCCTGGATCAGCTTTGTTCCTGGCTTTGCTTCTAGGCTATTCCTTCCACTTTGTGTTGGCTCCATGAGGATGTAGGGGAATGTGAGGAAACCCCATGTACACTTGTTAGAGACTTGATCAACCCCTCAGAGACGGGGCCCTCATGACACCCGCTATGGCCCGCCCAGTGCTCAGCTCTGTCGTGACCCGAAGATTTATAAGATCCCTTGGGAATATATTTATTCTTTTCTTCATTTTCAAGAAATATTTTTGCTACATGTAAAGTTTGGGGTTGATGGGTTTTCTCTCAGCATTTTAAAAGCATTACTTTGTTGTCTTCCGGCTTCCACAGCTTCTGATCAGAAATTGACCCTTAATTGATTTGTTTTTCTTCTTCATGTAATGTTTAATTTTTCTTTTAACACTTTCAAGATTTACTCTTCATCTTTGATTTTTAACGGTTGACTACGATATGCCTACTTATGACATTTTTTATGTGCATTTTGCTTGGTGGTCATTGTGTATCTTGAAGTAGTAAATTTAAGTCTTGAATCAAAAAAATAAAAGAAAAAAGACCCCTTGGGGTCCCTGCCCCTGGAGTGTTTCCAGCTGGCAGAAATACGTGCCTCTTTAGAATAAGGGAGCAATGAAGTGCTAAACCAGTGGGGTGACTAGACGGGTGCTTTGGGAAGAGACAGATCAGAGTGGGTCCTTGTGAACTGCTAAAGCAATAGCCAAAAAAATAGAAGATGCAAATGAGAGTCAGAAATCTAACATCAGCTCTGCTGCAAGTTCTCATATACCTGGGAGTAAACGGCTTCATTTCAGCACCAACTCTGGTGGCAACCACCAGGCTTCAAAATCTGGCTCTGCTATTTATGACTGACGTGACAGCAGGCGTTAAACTACTTAACCTCGTTATGTTTCTTTCTTTCTTCTGTGCAAAATGGGCGTTATAGCAGCATCTACCCCTAAGATGGTGAGGATTAAAAGAGTTAATACGAGGAAAATACCTTAGAACACTGACTGGCACTAAGTGCATACAAATGTATTATTTTATTATTTCTTAAATTATTATTATCTTTATTATTATGGCTCCCCCTAGTTCCCTATCTCTAAATGGGGACAGAGATTTATTAACTTGCTTTGAATGAGCCAAGATCTGACTCTCATCTTCCCTTAAATAACCTACGATTTGCCATATCATACAAATGTTTTGTTAGTGCTGTGGGGTTTGGGTTTCAATTAAAAACTCTGTCCCCAAGGACACAAATCCTCTTCTAATAACACTGAAGATTAAAGAGAGTTTGAAGCTAAAATACAGTTGGTTTGTATAACTGAAAACAGCCTGAGAAGGTATGGATGCATTTTTTTCAAAATCTAAGTGCATTGTCATTGAAAGGTTATTTTTTGTTTGGAAAAGAATAAAAAATCATTGTCATACCATGGCAACCAGACTGGTAAGTGATACAGAACAGGCTGAACTGATAAAAATATCTGTGAAAATGTCCAGATTGATGAAATAGTCTAAAAATAAGTTTAACAAAATAGTGAACAAAATGAAATGGGCCTAATTTTTCCATACATGCCATTTCATGTTTTATTTTTTTGAAAGTTAAAATATTCACTTTGGAAATGATTATAACAACTGCCATCTGGTAAAAAAGAAAGTGAAAAGCCCTAAATTTTAAACAATAGAAAGACATATTTCTGGAACTACGGAGTAAAACTTCAACATTCTAAGGGAAAACAAATACATATGTAGCCCAAAGTTTAGAGTTTATACTTCTCCACGATAAGTCTTCAAAGTAATATCTTTTTTTTTTAAAGGGTAACCACCTCTTTTTTAAAAATAAATTTATTTATTTTATTTATTTATTTTTGGCTGTGTTGGGTCTTTTTTGCTGTGCGCGGGCTTTCTCTAGTTGCGACGAGCGGGGGCTACTCTTCGTTGTGGTGCGCGGGCTTCTCATTGCGGTGGCCTCTTGTTGCAGAGCGTGAGCTCTAGGCGTGCAGGCTTCAGTAGCTGTGGCACGCAGGCTCAGTAGTTGTGGCTCACAGGCTTAGTTGCTCTGCGGCATGTGGGATCTTCCCAGACCAGGGATCGAACCTATGTCCCCTGCACTGGCAGGCGGATTCTTAACCACTGCACCACCAGGGAAACCCAAAGTAATATCTTTTAAAATAGCCATATGCTTTATGGTAAAACCTGCATATTTTCTCCCACTATTATTTATTTCTCTTTTCAGGATTTCAAAGCAGATGAGCACTGTTGCTTTAAGAGAAAACAAGTTTCAGTTACAAATTCTAACATTAGATGAGTGAAACCCTATCCAAGTCTAACAAGGAAATTAAGGGTTCTAAAACAGCAGTGTTTTAAGAGAGGAACTGCCAGGGTCTGTTAGGATAGACTTAGAAGGGAATGTGCTTCTGGTCTGCAGTTGATCAAGGGCTCTGTCTTTCCAGAGTAGACCAACAACACTGAGAAATGGGCTATAAAGCTGAGCTACTCCAAAAGATATTTGGGTATTTTTATAGTTTTCTATGAACAGGAAGGGAAAAGCAGTGAGCTGCTTTCTATGGGGCCTCATGTTCTGTCATTGCAAGGCCATGCTGGGTAACACCTTATGAGTCATATTTTCATTCATTCAACTTACTCAACAAATACGAATTGAACTGGACAGATGGGGCATGTACCAAGCACTGTGCTGGGTCCTGGAGACCTAAGGATGAATAATACATAGCTCTTGTCCATAAGGACTTGGAGCTTGGGGGGAAAAGAATTTGGACATGTCAGCAAATATGTTTTTCTAAGAGATTTAGGATATAATTACATAAGATAATCTTAGGGGTCCAAAAGAGAGAATGGTGATTCTCCCTGGAAGAGTCAAGGAAGGTTTAGTAAAGGGGTGATAATTTCGCTGAGACTTAAAGAGATTTAAATGGGTGAGGTGTGAGAGATCAGTAGGGCTTTGTTATATGTGGTCTAGGGTGGAAGGATCATTCCAGACCCAAGGGATACTATTAGGAAGGTCATAGGGGGAATTCCCTGGCAGTCCAGTGGTTAGGATTCAGTGCTCTCACTGCTGGGACCCTGGGTTCAATCCCTGGTTGGGGAACTAAGATCCCATAAGCTGTGGGGCGCAGCCAAAAAAAAAAGGAAGGTCATGGAAGCATGAAATAATTATGGCTGAAGTGGATACAATGGTGGGTTTTGAGGAATTGAGAGATAGGGACCACGTTGTAGAGGTAAGCAAGAACCTCACTGTGTAGGGATTTGTGTGACGTGAAGAAGGGTGGACCTTATTCCTAATTCAAGAGGGTTAAGCCAAGGAATAACGTGTTCACACTTGTCCCGATATATGTGGAGATTGAACCCAAGTGGGAAGCGAATAGTGAAAGCTTTAAGGAGGTTACAACAGTAATTCAGTTGGTAGGTGAAGAGGGCATAAAAGAAGGCACTAGAAATAGAGATATTGGGGGTGGGGAGGGAGGGACGTTGGAATTGGTAGGATTTAAAGGCCACACGTTTACTGTGATGGGAACATTTACTAGGAGGGGAGTGGGTTTGGACACATTGAACTATCCAGACTATAGGACCCTTGACGACAACGCTACGTCTTCTGTGCCATTTGATACTCATCATGCAAGACAATGACTGGAATAGGGTGGTTTTCAATAAATATTTAATGAATGGGTGATGGATGAACAAATGAATGAAACCACGCCTGTGGGACATCTAGTAAACCCCTGGCCATTCAGATGAGACACACAAATTTGGGAAAATGAGCGAGCAGGTGATAAACAGGCCAAGAATAAAACTCCAGGAAAATACAAGAATATAAGTTTGAGCAAAGAAAAAAGAGACAGGAGAAGAGTCTGAAAATTAACAGGTTGAAGAATGAGAAAATAGTCTGTATCTTCTCCTCCTTCTGTAAACACAGTAAGTCCCCTACATATGAACGAGTTCCATTCCTAGAACATGTTCGTAAGTCAGTTTGTTCGTTAAGTCCAACAAAGTTAGCCTAGGTACCCAACTAACACGATCGGCTATATAGTACTGTACTGTAACAGGTTTGTAATACCTAAGTACATAAAAAACAAACAAAAAATAAAGAAAACATTTAAAATCTTACAGTACAGCACTTTGAAAAGTACAGTAGTACGGTACAACAGCTGGCATACAGGGGCTGGCATCGAGGGAACAGGCAAGAAGAGTTACTGACGGGAGGAGGGAGAGGAGCGGGGAGACGGTAGAGCTGAAGGATCGCCAGCAACAGGAGACGGAGGGCAAGCTGCAATGTCGCTCACGCCTGACGCTGATGGCACAGGTGCTGGTTCCTTGCTGGATTCAGTTCTATCTACCCTCTTGAAAAAACGATCCAGTGATGTCTGGGTAGCAGCTCTTTTTTTCTCATCATAGATGACACAGTAGCACTGGATTGCATTCTGAATGGCTGCTGCAACGTTTGTGTAGCATTCTACGTTCCGGTCCTGTGCCTCAAAAACTAACAGTGCCTCCTCAGATAGAACTAACTTATGTGATCAGACATGCGAACGCACATTTGCATCTTTGAAAGTTCTCCGCTTGAAGGTTCGTATGTAGGGGACTTACTGTATATATTGTGCATATAAATTTGGTTGATAGCTATCTTCTGCTTTCACCTGTCTTGGAAGATGTGTCTAGTGTCAAAGCATGGGCTTTGGGGTCCTGAAGAACTAGGTTCAAATCTTATTATTGCCCCTTTCTAGTTGAGACTTTGGAAAGTTTTTAATCGCTGAATATCAATTGCCTCCTCAGTAAGATACGGGTAATAATACTGCCTACCATTTAGAGCTCTTTCGAAGAGTAAAGCTAATACCATATGTTAACGTATATAACACATAGTAAGTGTTCAATAAACATTTGAAACTGCACCCTTTCAAAATACAACGTATAAATATTGCCTCGGAGATCCCGGATTTAACAGTCATGCTCTCAACTTGGTTTTTTTTAAAACCAAGTTTTATTGGAGTATAGTTGATTTATTGATACAATGTTGTGTTAGTTTCAGGAGTACAGCAAAGTGAATCAGTTATACATATATCCACTCTTTTTGAGATTCTTTTCCCATATGGGCCATTATAGAGTATTGAGTAGCGCTCCCTGTGCTATAGCTTTCCACTTTGTAAACGCCTCAGAGCGCCCCAAGCTTGCTGTGGTAGTCTGTCTTTTGGCCAAGACGTCTCAGAGCGCCCCAAGCTTGCTGTGGTAGAGTCTGTCTTTCGGCCAAGACGCCAATCTGTATGCAGATATTAGGAAATGGATGTGTCGGAGCCAATCACCCAGCCTTTAAATGTTAAAAAATTCTTTGTGTTTTCTACTCCTCTGGACATCTTTGTAAACTCTTGTTAAACACTGTAATAGCATTTTTAAAAATAGAGTACCTGAATATGTTTTGGGCTGTATAAAGAGCCTACTGTGTATAAAATAAGAAATAATTTTATGGCTAGAACCACTAAGCTAAGGAGCACACTGCAAAATAGACACAGGTGATGTGCACTAAAATCATTAGAAGGGGCTTCCCTGGTGGCGCAGTGGTTGAGAGTCCGCCTGCCGATGCAGGGCACGCGGGTTCGTGACCCGGTCCGGGAAGATCCCACATGCGGTGGAGCGGCTGGGCCCGTGAGCCATGGTCGCTGAGCCTGCGCGTCCGGAGCCTGTGCTCCGCAACGGGAGAGGCCACAGCAGTGAGAGGCCCGCGTACCGCAAAAAAAAAAAAAAAAAAGAATCATTAGAAGGAAAGCCAAGTCTATACCTGTTTAGATTTATTGCTATTGTTTAAGAATTTAGGGGTGATTATAGTAACTTGAATCCCACTTCATGTGCAGATTCAATTCTTCTTGCTGAAGCACAGCTCTTTTAGTAGTTCATTCATCAGATCTTAGAGTGATGAAATCTCTCAGTCTTTGCTTGTCTCAGAGTCTTTATTTTGCCCTCCGGTTTGAATGACAGATTAACTGGATACTGAGTTCCCATTTGATATTCGCTTTCTGTCAATGCTGTGAAGATGTTACTCCATTGTCGCTGTCACTGTCACTGATTGCCAGTCTAATTGTTGTTCTTTTGTAAGCTCCTTTTTTCTCAGGTGTCTTTTAAGGTTCTCTTTGATTTTCTGAAACTTCACTGTGACGTGTCTAGGTGTTTATTATTTATTTATTGCCATTTAACTTGCGTAGGACCTGGATTCTTAGAGTGATGGGTTGTGTTCTCTGAAAATAGATGATGTGATGGAGTATGGGAAAACACCATGGTTATTAGGGTGCCAACACCTGACCTCTAGTTTTGCAGGTACCATCATCCTCATTGCCATTATCAAACCGAGTTCTATTATAGCCTCTCCCTCTGTCAGCCCTGGTCCGCAGAGAGCCACCATGGAACGGTCGGTGATGCTCATATACTCCTCCCCTTAGTTCATCCTGTGTAAATGGTGTGTCATCCAGATCTTGCTGTAGAACATAACCATCTGGCCAGCCATCTAGCCATGCATGGAACACCTATGACTGGTTGCCCACTGCCTTGAGCCTTTTAATCCTTTCTGCCTTGGTCATTCTGATTTGGCAACATCTGCCTTGGCAACTCTGGCATTTCAGCTTCGCTCAGCATGAGCCATAACTTTTTCCTTGCTTCTAGGAGCCATCCTACAAGCAATTTTGAGCCATTTCTTGGGGTATTTGCCAGGGTTAAACGTATCTATTCTTAATCTCAGGACAGCACTCCCAATAAACTCACCTGTCCACTTTTGTGTTTTGACCCTCTTCATCCAGTGCTCTCGGAATTCAGTCCCACAGGTACACTCTGGCCTCTGCCGGTCTATGCCGAGTAGGTACGATTCCTTTACTCCCTCGTCAGACACAGCACATCACCAGCTGGGTTATACTGGTCCTTTGTGCTAATTATTGGTCTATGTCCAGGAGGACGTATGGAGGGGAGTCCTGGGAAAAGAGGGGGGACATGTCGCCCTGGGACAGAGTCCTCAGTGCTAGTACCACGGCACTGGGCTGGGGGATGGGAAGAGTGGGGATGTTCACTCTTATGGGAAGACTGGCAACATCTGTAGGCTCAGGAGGTGGGAGATGTCTTAAGAAGTCAAAATCTTCAAGGACATCCACCTAGATGTCCCCTTGCTGTGTATCCAGGTCTCAGGTTTTCTCAACATAGCATAACAGACATGCCCTGTTTGGACATTGAAATTCAGCTGTCATATTCTTAAGGTCTGGGCTTGGTCCTCCTTTTTCTCTACCTTCGTGCTAGAGGGGATGAGAGCTCCTTTGTACACAACCAAGTGAGACCCCCAGCTTCCTCACACAGTTTTCAGGTGTCTCTATCTCATCCTTAGGTGCTTTTCATATTTCTGTAAAGCATCAGTGTTACTTAGCAAAAGATGCCAAGTCCAAATAGTTACCAATTTGTCCAGAACCTTAAATGCCTGAGACATCCAACCCACTGGGCATTCCTTTTCATTGATAAACCCTCTCACTTTACCACCAGTAAGAGATTTAACAATATGCCATCTTGTGCCAGGGCTACAGAAAACAAAGACAGTAGAGCAAGCTCCAAACCTTGTTATGGTACATCTGAGACACTCAGCTGACATCTCACTAGTGAGCATTGACTACTGATATGTGGGCTTTTCCAAGAAGCTAGAACTGGAATGATTTCTTTACCCTTACATTTATTTATGTTGAACAGAAAGCTTTTGGCTTCCTGGAGAACTCTTGTATAAAGAGTTCAAGACAGTTTTACAATGGTTTATACACACTGTAACCTCTGCTGACAATAATCCCATGTACCTTCAAAATGAGGAAATTGGTGTTGGCGTGTTGTATCATTATATGGGCTGTGCACTGTAAATTGCTAAGTAAGCACTTATTAAGACACTTAGGAAAACAAACCAAAAAAAATCCTTTTAAATGGGCAACATATGTAAGTCTTTTTGAGACAGGCTGGGACCTGGGACCCTTTGCTGCAGTGCTGCAGTGCTTGCACCTGGACACACCACTCCATGAGCTACAAAATACAAAGAAACTATATGGGACTAAAAGTAACTGCATGCATGCACAGCTGGAGCAGATTATAGACAAAAAGATACAAAAAGACCAGAAAAACCCAACTACCACTTCTGAACAGCCAGGAGCAAAAACCGGGTGTCAGAAACAAAAGCAGGGTACTGCTCATGCCGCCTGCACTCAACACCACCAGAAGGGTGGGCAGACCAGCTAAGTCAGCCCTCCGACCCAACCCCTGGACACACCCCTACTCTCACCTTCCGGGAGCCAGCAAGCAAGGGAATCTGTTACTTCTTCTCATCCCCTCTGCTGCAGCAGGTGCCTCAATAAAGACTTGCCTGAATTTCTTGTCTGGCCTCTAGTCAATTTCTATTGATTGGGGAAGGCTGAGGATCCTGGTCGGTATCATTTTGAACTTAAACAGCTTTAAAAAAAATATAAGTCCTAAATCATAATATATTGGACAAGAGAGGGATTATTTAAATTGAATTGTCTATCTATGAGATGAAAGTATACTCCTCTCCATAAGCCTTCTTAACAATGGTCTGGGCAATTCCATTTGCTGCTATAACAAACAGTACTGCACCGATCTATGCAGGCAGAGATTAGCTGCATGGTGGTTTCAAGGACTCGAGTGACAGCACAGTTCTGTAGCCGATCGCAGCTAGCAGAGTAACCAGAACTGTCTCCAAGGGGAGATTTCTAGTAGGGTATTTTCAATTACCTACTGTCTGTTCAACCTTTGCCAGGAATTGGAACAGACAGAGAGTTTAAGGAGAATAACTAGTGATATCATAGACTGGTAAATGATCAATAGCGAGGCAATCACTGCACTAGATGAACCATGGTGCTTTCTGAGACTGGTATTTTCACTCCCGGAAAAAAAAAAAAATCTAATGATAATTCTCCAGCATTCAACGCAACACTCTGGGGCTTCTAAGAATGTCCACATTCTTTCACAGAGAGGATAGAGTCTAACAGTTTTATAATTGTGTATTAGCAAATGTTGACAACACTGGAAATCAATAGCCTGATTGCTCCACTGCTGTTGACTGGTGTTCACATAAATAGCCCTTGTACTTGATTAATTCTCTGATTTGTCTGTAAAGTATATCTGTCCTCCTTCCTATAGTCCTAGTGTCAAAACAACGGCCTGGGTGTGTCGTATCAACGTGAGGAATGTACTATAATGACACTGTTTGGTTTTCTTGGTTTCCTTACGTAAGGGAATATTAATTATAATTATGAGCTTTCAACACAGAAGATTCTACATTGCCTACCTAGTAAATGTAGCACAACATCAATTCACTGTTAGTTTGAGAAAGGAAGTATTACAGTATCATCACATATAACCTCCAATTCCTTCTAGGAAGGATACCAGATCAGAGAAAAATTTCTCAGCAACTAAAATGTCATTGAGGTATAAATTATCACATTATACGTAAATTAAAATCTGCTCACACATTTTGACATAGTTTTCAAGATTACTCTTTGAATGTTTCCTTTTTTCTTTTTTTTTAGTGTTTCTTAATGTTTGCAGGCATACATCGTTTTATTGTGCTTTTCTTTACTGTGCTTTGCAGACGTTGTTTCGTTTGCTTTTTTTTTTTACAAATTGAAGGTTTGTGGCAAACCTGCCTCAAGTAAATCTATCAGTGCCATTTTCCAACACATTTGCTCACTTCACGTCTCTGTGTCACATTTTATTCTCACAATATTTCGAACTTTTTCATTACTATTTGTGCTATGGTGATCTGTGATCAAGGATCTTTGATGTTACTATTGTGAAAAGATTACAACTCGCTGAAGGCTCAAATGATGGGTAGCATTTTTCAGCAATAAAAAATAATAAAGTAATATTTTTATTTATATATACCTTGATAATAATATTAAGGTGTGTGGATTGTTTTCTTAGACATGCTGCTACTGCACATTAAATAGACTACAGCATTGTGTAAACATAACTTTTACATGCACTAGGAAACCAGAAAACCTGTGACTCTTTTTACTGCGATATTGACTTAATTGCAGTGGTCTGGAACCAAACCTGCAATATCTCCAAGGTCCGTCTGTATACATTGTAACAGGATAAGGATAAGGATAAAAAATTATTTTTTCTAATTTTTTGTCACTAATGATATTTATTTTCCTTTTTATAAGCCATTCCATGCCAGTACCACAAGCCCTAGGTAATTTTATACCCAAACTTTCTAAAGTTGTCTCCATAATTTAAGGTCAGACTTTGAGCAACTAAGTGAGGATGGAGTGAAAAGGAAAGAGAAAAGAGACACGAAAAAAGGAGATAATGGGAGAAAGAAAGGAAAGCCATGAGAGAACGCTTGTGGGGGTCATGGGTAATGTGGGTGGAGAAAGAAGAATGATGTGAAAACAGCAGAAAGGAAGGGAGAAGGAACCATGTGCAAGAAGCGTTGGGAAAATGAAACTGCTCATTCTGGGCCTGAGTTAAAAGCTTTACGGCTTCTATCCCTGTCCTGTGAGATGTTCATTTGTTAACCAGCTGTTTACATTCCTCATCCTTCAGGAATCTCTAAGGATGTGACAGTCATTATGGCCCCAGGAGAGAAATGAGTCTCTAGGCTTCAAACAGAACGCCGTCCCGCAGAAGGGTAGCTTGAGAAAAGTTTGTCTAGACCAACCCATTTACCTTACAGACGAGTGTGAGAGGGACCAGGGAGATACATCAGCACCAGTTCTAATCCGCCTGCCAATGCAGGGGACACGGGTTCGAGCCCTGGTCCAGGAAGATTCCACAAGCCATGGAGCAACTAAGCCCATGCACCACAACTACTGAGCCTGCATGCTGCAACTACTGAAGCCCACACGCCTAGAGCCCGTGCTCCCCAACAAGAGAAACCACCGCAATGAGAAGCCCACGCACCACAACACAGAGTAGCCCCCACTCGCCGCAACTAGAGAAAGCCCGCACACAGCAACAAAGACCCAACGCAGCCAATAAATTAATTAATTAATTAATTAAAAAATTTTAAAAGACCCCAGTCGTTGGATTTAGGACCCACCCTATTCCAGTATAACCTCATCATGACTTGATTACTTCTGTAAAGACTCCATTTCCAAATAAGGTCACATTCGTAGATACTGGGGGTTAGGACTTGAATATATCTTTTAGGAGGACACAACTCAATCTACTACTATGCATAAAATAAAAAGTGGGGCTTCCCTGGTGGCGCAGTGGTTGAGAGTCCGCCTGCCAATGCAGGGGACGCGGATTCGTGCCCCGGTCCGGGAGGATCCCACGTGCCACGGAGCGGCTGGGCCCGTGAGCCATGGCCGCTGAGCCTGCGCGTCCAGAGCCTGTGCTCCGCAACGGGAGAGGCCACAACAGTGAGAGGCCCGCATACCACAAAAATAAATAAATAAAATAAAAAGTGTGCTTATAACAAGGCCAATTTGGATATAGGGCTAGTAGGATACATCTTAATACCTCATAGTTTCAATAAATAATAATAATAAGATATGTTTGAAGCATAATAACATTAAAATATTTTAAAACGTTCATCTTATAAATATTTATTTTGGCCCTCAAAACATTTACTGATCTATCTCATCTCCGTTACCCCAGGAGATAACAGCAAAGACCATGCACCTGGGTGAGTGTCCTGGGTCTACTGCTTACTGTAGAACCTTATTAATTTTGTCCACAATTTATTGGATCCTTGTGGGGCTTCACACTTTGTGATAAGCACTTTAAAAACATGATATTTAGTTCTCACTCCAAACCCATGAGGAAGCAGTATTATTCCCACTTTATAAACGAGGACTCAGAAACTTTCAGAGAATTGTCTTGTCTAAGACCAAAAACTAGTAAGTTCTGGAGTAGAGATTTGAGCCCTGGTCCATCAGATTGCAGGGCCCATGCATTTAACCATAATTCTCTTTTCACTTGGAGCAAAATATTTTATTTAGCCTCTCTGAGATTTAATTTTCCCCCAAGCAATCTGTGATGGGTTGGCTCCCTAGCCACTCCTCACTCTCCTGATGCGCCTTCCAATAATGCAGAGGCTGGAAAGCCTGAAACTACATTCCACAGATGCTCTTGCAGGTAGAGTTCTGAATGTTCGGCTCCCTCAATTAGATGTCCTCCTGTAGATCTAGAAGGCCAGAGTGAGGCAGAAGCCGTCTCCCTGCCACTTTGGCTGCTTTTCTGCTAGCAAACAAGGTTGTGGGAAGTGAGGCTTAGGGGAGTAGCTTTCCAGTGTCCATTCTCCAAGTGCTTGGGCTTTAAGGGGAAGCGTTGGTGAGAGCAGTGGATACGCTCTGCATTCCCACGGCCAGTCACCAACTCTGGGGCATAGAAAACAGGGACAGAAGGCAACTTCCTGCTCTAACTTCCTGATCCTTGCATTGTAGCCATGCTGGTGTGTTCTTGAGCTCAAAAGCTCCCGGGGCAGCCTCAGAGGTAGTAGCTTCCTCGATGATCAGTTCTTTTTTTTTTTTTTTTTTTAATTTTATTTATTTTAAAATTTTTTGGTTGCGTTGGGTCTTCATTGCTGCACACAGACTTTCTCTAGTTGTGGTGAGCGGGGGCTACTCTTCGTTGCGGTGTGAGGGCTTCTCACCACGGTGGCTTGCCTTGTGGAGCACGGGCTCTAGGCACGTGGGCTCAGCATTTGTGGCTCGCAGACTCTAGAACTCGGTCTCAGTAGTTGTGGCGCACAGGCCTAGTTGCTCTGCAGCATGTGGGATCTTCCCAGACCAGTCCTCGAACCCATGTCCCTTGCACTGGCAGGCAGATTCTTAACCACTGTGCCACCAGGGAAGCCTGATGATCAGTTCTGAATTATTTGGGGAGTTCTTTTTTTTTTTTTTTTCTGGTTATCTATTTTATACATATTAGTGTATATATGTCAATCCCAATCTCTTGGGGAGTTCTTGAAGTCCCCTAAACCTAAAACACATTTTCCTAGCCCTTCCAATTCTATAAGCATCTAATAACCTTAAATGATTTTCTGTTGAAACTTCCTAGAATATTCTATCTTATAGGGGGTATAGCTCAGTGGTAGATCATCTGACTACAGATTCTATTTTATACACTGAACTCTCCTTGATTAACATATAAATCAAAATTAATCATACTTACCCATAGGGCCTTTTCTTTTAGAAAACTGAATGGGAAAATGTATATAAAGATAGATCACAGTGTATATTTGTGAATGCCCTTGTGTGCCTCCCTTTTCTGCTCTTCTTATGATAAAGCCAAAAGAATGGACATTGTCAGTCTGTGTGGAGTTTATTCAGCATTTTCCCACGAAGACATGTCACCATAAAAACCACACAAAGAGGGCATGAACTTGAGAGACAGAATATTTATGTCCAATTTTTTCCGTTCTACTGCCTGGTTTTCCTTTGGTCTACTTCCTTCATTTATTCAACATTTATGGAGGTTTGTTATATGCCAACCATTATGTTATGCTTACACTTATATAGTAAAATAGTTTTCTTGCCAAAAAGAAGGCATTCCCTGTGAGATTGAATTCCTAGTGGACATGACCCTCAGCTTCATGAATAAATTCTTTTGACAACCCAGAAACATTTTGGGGCTGTGACATGAGGGCCACTTTGTGACCTGATCTCAGTGAAGATCTCCTCTGAGAAATCAATTCTACTGGGAAAGTTGCTCCCTCAGGCCCTCCACTGGGATGAGAACAAATGGCCCAGGGCCTATGATAATGGCCTCCAGGAAGGACTACGTCCTTGTCCAAGCTGAAAATGGACTTTTGCTCAATCCTTAGCCCACTGGCCTGAAAAGCCAGTTATATCATAGAAACAAGGAAAGGCAGAACACAAAAGCGAAAGAAACATTTTCCCAAATTAAAAACTGTCCAGGACACTAAGGATAGCCAGTGGTTTCCAGGTCCATCAAAGACCCAAGCATTTGACACCTCTATTAAAGAAAGTCTGATTTCTTTCTCTCTCTCGTTGAAGTAAGCTCTGAAGCAGGAAGTTACTGGAGCGTCCTTCTTGGGTTGTGACTAGCTGGATCTCGAGGCTCAAACATGATCTACGAAGCACTCCCCTTCCCAATTTTTCCCTAGTGAGCTTAGGACAGTTGGAGAACCTGCAGATCCGTTTTCCCTTTGCTGTGCACCCCTATATACACCATTCGCCACATCACACAGGTTTACTCTTCTGAAAAGACATCAAGTTTTTTCAGACAGTGCAGGTCTAATGACTAGTGACCGGGAGGAATATAAAGGCCTCAAAAGCCTCAAACACAACACGTTCCTCTACCCCCTCCATACATCATGCTGTGATTTTCCAAAAGCATGACTCCTCGGATGTTGGACTGTGTTTATCTGCCGAACAAAGGCTGCTCCCTGCTTCCCTGTGTGATGGGCATAATTACCAACATCATCCAAGTCTGCACTTACTATTTTCCTTCCACTTGCTGCAAGACTGGAAAACAGCAAGAGAAATGACAGGCGCAGAAGTGGAATTCACGCCCGCCCCAGACACCGTCTTCTCTGGCTGCCATTTGAAACGTGCAGTTGAGATCCTGACCTCCCATCCTCCGAGGCAAGGGTGCAATTTATCAAATACTGTGGCAGGTACTAGTAGGGAGGGAGACTGAGACAAACAAATGTTTAGAGGAAGGTCAGTGTTCTTGAATTAAGAATTTGAAGTTCAGGCTACCTACCCACCAATGAATGAGCTGGCAGGGATGCTTAGGCCGGGTTCCTGGGAGACATGGGACTCCTCTGATTGCCCACCTTGACCCAAAGATTTCCCAAAGGTCTGGACAAACCTTAAACTGCATGACAGTCTCTGATCTTTCCACACAAACTTCCCTCTCTTTTCTTCACTGGGGTTCAATTTGCACGGTGAGTTGATGCTCTCCCAGTTTTTTCCAACCTCCCTTCCATTTTCTCCACACAAGAGTGTCCCCTAGTGAAATCCTTGCATGTTTAATCCTATCTTGGCATCTGCTTCCTGTTAGAAACTAATACACGGAATGCAGTGTTAGAGCTGATCTCCCAGGGAACCATCTACCCTGTTGACAAATAAGAATTACATTGTATTTTACAATACAAGATGCACGAGCATAATTCATGGACTCAGATCCAAGTCCAAAACATGGGAGAAAATGTTCTTCAGCAGCTAAAACTATTCACCGACACCTTAGGAGCTAAGGAGCTGAAGTTTCCTTACCAAAAAGGTGAGGAGGGTGCAATTAAATAACATCTAAGAGAAGAACATGTGACTCCAAAAAAAACTAGATTCACTGAAATAGCAAACAGGAGTCAGCATTGCTAAATCCACCTCTACCTGAAGAAGGAAAGCACACGTATGCTTTTGCTCCAGATTTTTTTTTTTTTTTTAATACAGTGGGTAATGAGAAGGCTGAGTTCATTATGGCTGTCAAGTCCCAAGGCAGTCAGAGAGCCAAAGATTTCACTAGTCTACGTCTCATCCGACTCCCAATTGCTCTCCTTCGGCCATTAGGCCTCATATAATGCATTCTAATGGCTTAAAATGACAGCTTTTTGTTTACAAAATGGCTCCATTTCTCAGGAAACCCAAGAGCCTGTGCGCCGTAACAGGGCTATTGATAGAAAATAAAATGCATGATGTGCCAGAAGACGGTCCTCACCTTCCTGCCCTGTTATCATTTTAGGGCCAAACTTGCCCATTTTTCAACTCAAAAATAAGGCCTGAGGGGCACAGCCTAGTAGGCCCTAAGAGAACTAAGCAAAGAACTCAGTTAAAGTAAAACGAGGTCCTATGCTCTGTGCAAATACAAAGCAGAAGACTTGACCCGAGTTTTCACTAAATATTCTGACCTTGAGAGGCAAGTCTTATAATGCTATGGATTTTCTTTCTCTGCTGAATATTAAAATGTCTGTCACTCTTAGACTAGAGCATTAGCGGGGGGCTCAGTAGCCTCTCTCCCTTCTGCTTTCAATGATAAAAAAATGCAAACCACAAACATTGTCTAAAACCCAGAGTGGGTCTGCTTTCTGTAAGAGGCAGAATTTATAGCCTAAAACAATAAACCAAATATCAGTCCTAAATTACCAAATGCCATGTTCTCAGCCCACTTTGATCTTCTATAAGCAAAAGGAAGAGTTTTGCAAGAGAAAGCAGTAAGGAATTTTTAGAAATAATAGGCCCTGAAATAGAGTCGATTTGAGGTGACGTGTCTTTCTTTGTTACTGTAACATATTGCTCAAATGACCTATTCTGCCTTGAATTATAGCTGTATGCATACTTTGAGAACTTCCTGGGCAGTGACAATATCGTAATCATCTATGGTTTTTTTTGCACTCAGTCATATAGTAGGCAACTTCAATAAAGGAATGAAAGGAAAATAGGAAGCAAGGAAGGAAGGAAGGAGGAAAGGAAGGAAGGAAGAGAGGGTAGGTTCTTTAAGGGTTAAAACAGAGGAATTTAAAATTTTATATCTAACGAATCTTTTTGAATATTAAAGTTCCTTTCTGGACATGCAGTAGAATACTATTCAACCTTAAAAAGGAAGGAAATTCTGATACATGCCAAAACATGGGTGAACCTTGAGGACATTGTGCTAAGGGAAATAAGCCAGTTACAAAAAGACAAATACAGTATGATTTCAGTTATACGAGGTATGTAGTCAAACTCATAGAAACAAAAGTAGAATGGTGGTTGCCAGAGGCTGGGGGAAGGGAGATAGGTGTGTTGTTTAATGGATGTTGAGTTTTTGTTTTGCAGGATGAAAAAGTGCTGGAGATTGGTTGAACAGCAATATGAATACACTTAATACTACCGATCTATATATCCACTTAGAAATAGCTAAGATGGTAAATTTCATGTGATGTTTATTTTACCACAGTTTTTAAAAAAAATTCCTTACTGCGTTAAAGCATTTCCTGAGAGGTTGTGCTTTCCTTCAGAGACTCTTAGCAATGCCACAAACGTTGTTGAAACCACAGCTGATATTCACACAGCCCAGGAATTACATTTGTTCACATTCAGTGGAAAAAAATCTTAGCAAGAGCTAAGCTTGACCTGGGCAGCTCCCATTACTAATCCCAAGGGTTCTGAGTAAGGCGAAGGATTTCTGAGGAAGAAAAAAATGTTAGGAAGATGCCAGCCAGCATGCTGCAAAGCAATTCTTACCAGGAATTTCTCTGATTTCTTTTTCAACTAGCCCACCCACCATGCACAAGGGTCTCTCTACCAGATTATCTTGAAAGACAAAGGATTTCCTTCTCTTATCTCTTAACCAAATGGTTTACTGATGAGCTGACAGAGTCCATATTTGCAACACTTAATAAATGTTTCCTTGGGTAAAAAGGATTAGTAACTCTGACGTTATAAGCAAAGGAGCACATTAGGGATATTCATTTGGAATTTGGTTAATCATTCCGTGGAGGGAATGGGATTAATTCCAGGGCTTGAGGCTTAATGTCCCCAGATAACTACTAGTCTATTAATTCCAGGACTATAGGATGCTTTTACACCAGTACCTACTGATATCGGTCCCTCAGTAAATCTGGAGGCTCTCATCTTGGAAACTGCCATGATTGACAAACTGGCCACGGTCAATATCAAAATTACAAAGTAAATAGGGGATTAAGAGGGCGAAAAAAATAAACATGGTATCAAATATATTTTTTAAAGCATAGAAAAGTAGCAAGGTCTTTTCCTTTCATTTATGTTACTAAATTCCTTATGCACTGTTGACTGAAAACAAAAATGCATGGGCTTCCCTGGTGCTGCAGTGGTTGAGAGTCCGCCTGCCGAGGCAGGGGACATGGGTTCGTGCCCCGGTCCGGGAAGATCCCACATGCCGCGGAGCGGCTGGGCCCGTGAGCCATGGCCACTGAGCCTGCGCGTCCGGAGCCTGTGCTCCGCAACGGGAGAGACCACAGCAGTGAGAGGCCCGCGTACAGCAAAAAAAAAAAACAAAAACAGTGCATAATGTCAGAGTTGTGAGTTAAGTTTTTTGGGGGGCAAAATGAAGACTATAGCCTGGGAGACAGCATTTTAGATAGGTCTGAGAAGCCACTCCAAAGAGGTAGGGGGGAAGGTCAGTATATAGGTGATTTTGGTGAAGGGGGAGTACATACAATCAAGCACATATTTTTTGCAGAAGGTTTCTGCTAGTCTTGTGAAGGTTACGGCTAATCGTGAGGAACCGACGTCACCATGAAGGATTTTAGTGCTTTTCTAGATACGAGGAGATGCAAGAATTGGGCTCATAAAATCTTCTCCCGAGAATATCTAACATCTGAAGACCTGTTCTGCCAGTGTTTCCCAGAGCACAGAGTGCCTCATTCCTGATCTCCACCTGAACTCCTCTCAGGGGTGTTGAAGGTCAGCAGCCACACCAGCTCATGATTTAACCCTTGTAGAGGTGGGTGGCAAGTGCCAATCTGTAGTTGGCAGTACAAAAGCAATACGTGCTTATAACAAGTCGAGAGCATTGAAGCTTTGTAAAGATAGTTCATAATCTCTCTCCATGCTTCTTCTAATCCCACTAGCCGAAAAAAACCATATTAAGTTTTATAAGTATTCTCCCACAACCTTCTTTATGCACACATATAAGTAAATATATTATAAAATATGTGATTATGGTATACAGGTTACAGGATTTTATTTTAACAAAACTACTGTAATCATTACTCCGCAGATTACATTATTTCATTTAATAATAATTCATGGATTTCCCTATAGACGTAACGCAATCTTTTTTAACAGCTGCATAACCTTCAAGAGTATGAATGAACATAATTCATTCAACCATTTAGATTTTTCAGATAATTATTTTTCCATTACAAACCATGCTGGAATAACATGTTTATACATATCCTTACTTTACTGGTCGTTTGATTTCTGTAGGCAAGATTCTCCAAAATGGAATTTCTGGATCAAAGGGTATGTACATATTCAATTTTGATAGATACCACTAGATGACTTTAAAAGATTATAACAATTTAATCCTCCATCAGCAATGAGGATCGTGTCTATTTCCTGCTGCCCTTACCAGTGCTGGATGCTATAAATCTTCTAAATGTTTGCCAATCTAATAGGCAGAAATTGAAATTTCCATCATTTGATCTCCATTTACCTGCCTACTCGAGAGTCTGAGCATCTTTTTGTATTTTATTGACCACTTATATTTCCTTTTCTGTGAACTGCCTTTTCATAGCTTTATCTAATCTATCAGGTTGTTTGTCTTTTCCATATCCATGTGAAGGCACTCAGTTTATTAGGGATATAACACTTTGTCTTAGGTATGGAAAATAACTTTCCCTAAACTATCATCTTTTTTTTTTTTCACTCTGTGTATAGTGTTTTTTGAGCCATACAGAAATCTTTATTTGTATGTAGTCAGAACTGTAAATCTTTTTTAAATGGCTTTTGGATATTTTTTTCAAATGAACTTTAGAAGTAGCTTATCAAATTCTCTTTAAATAAACTCTTTTGAGCTAACTGGGATTGCCTTGAATTTATATGTTAATTGAAGAGAAATGACCTCTTCATGGTAATAATTGTGCTTTCCACCCAGGAGTGGTATGATTTTGACTATATTTAGATTTTATATTATTTCCTTCAATAATGTTTAGTAGTTTTTCTTTAGTTCTCAGATGTATATTGTTTTGTTTATTCTTGAGCATTTATGATTTGTTTCACAATTGTGAATTGCATCTTTTCTTCACCTCCAGTTTGTAGGGAAGGAAACTTGTGTTTGGAGGCAGTAGAGCCCAGTGGTAAAGGCCAGGGACTTTGGACTCAGTTTTCTGGATTTGAGCCCCAGATTTTCCACTCACTGGCTCTGTGCATTTAGGTAAGTTAACTCTTCTCTGGGCATGTTTCTTCACCTGTGAAATGGGGCTGAGAAGTTTGTTGTGATGTTTAAATAAGATAATAACATCACATCTTCAGTACATACCCTAGAACAGAGTTGTCATTAAATGATAACAAAGATAATACAGACCTTTTATTCATACATCTTAACTCTCATTGTTTTTTGTTTGCGGTACGCAGGTGGCTCACTGTTGTGGCCTCTCCCGTTGGGAAACAAGGAAATATAGAATTTCTATATTTATATAATCTCTCTATAGAGGAAATATAGAATCTCTGCTGTATTTCTTACAACTGCATGTGAATCTACAATGATCTAAAATTAAAAGTTTAATTAAAACCTAGATATGTAAGTAAATATTTATTTAGAATGAGAAAAGATATCACAACAAATTAAAATAATAAAAACCCGACAAATGCCACATGCGTCACTACAGCTACAAACATATTTCTATTCATCGACTCCCTAGCAAGCCTCTGTAATACTTTTCCCTACGTTTTTGTCTACATGTACTTTGATCACCTCTTCATATGATAATTCTTTGTAATATCTCTTTCTACAGAGACAAGAGAAAAATATCAATTTTCCCTCTAGTGCTGCTGATTGAATTTAGTTTGGAAAAGTTTCTTTAAACTTTGAAACTTACCTTTGGTAGTGTCATGTCAATGTTTAGGATTGTTGTCAAATTTATGAAAATATCACATTCTTGCATGTGTGAGCCATAATATGGTGGGCTTTCAAGTTTTCTTGTACAGCGACTAACTTTATATACTCTTTAATGACCATCCTCAACCAACTTGGCATTGATGTCCTCACTGGAGTGAGTAGGTATGGGTTTTATGTTATCTCTGTGTCAATATTTCATGAGAAACAAATGAGCAGGAACCTGTGTGGAGAGGGTTAAGCGGGGTCATTTCAGGGTCAAGCATGTGCTAAGGCCATGGAATCCAGTTTGCACAGAGGATGGTGTGTAAGAAAGACAACAGGGGGTGATAAGTCAAGGGAAGTGTGTTGAAACTAAAAACGGAGGGAGAATTAGCATCTCATGCCAGCAAGTGTCAGGGAAGGGGGGGCATGTAAGTTAAAGAATCCAAGGCCAGTTGACTGTCCACCAAGAAAGAGAAAGTCATAGGGTATAGTGTTAATATCAATTAGCAGGAGAGTCGAACATATGCCACTTGGCCTATCATGAATCCTTGGGAGCAGGAACTTAGCTGCACACATAAGCATATCTCACTACACTCAAATCAAGTAAATCCTCAACTCAGCTTCCTCCTAGGCAGCTCTCAAATTTCCCCGGAGTTCTTCTAAGCTCACCCAACACAAGAGGAAATGGTGTGACAAGAGGGGACGTTGAGTAGAAAGCAACAGGCATCTTAACCAACAGTGGTTAAAATATGTTATGCTTGCAAATTTTACAAAATCGTGTGAGCATGTCGACAAGTTGGCAGGGCCCCTCCCAGGGACTTGGAAGAAGACGGGCAATGAGGGGCCCTCCAGCTTAAGCGTCTTTAGCTTCCTGCTAAATCTGACTTTGCAGGCCCTTAATAAATACTTCTCAAATAAAGGAGTAGATGCATAGGTAAGGGCTTGGACTTAAGGTCTGTAAGTTCGTGTGCCCGACACACAGTGAGGCCAAACAAGTTGAAACGTCAGAGTTTGGAGCAGAGAAAAGTTTATTGCTGGGCCCTGCAAGGAGATGGGTGGCTCATGCCCTAAAAGCCCCAAGCTCCCCGAAGGGTTTCGGCAAAGTATTTTTAAAAGCCAGGCGAGCGAGGGGGCGGGGGGGTTCGCAGGGTAGGGGATCAGCTCGTGCACAGTTCTCTGATTGGCTGATGGTGAGGTAACAGGGTAGTGTCACGGGGTTAACATTATCAGTCCTTAGGCTCCAGGAGACCTGGGGGCTATCTATTCATGGTCATCAGGTAGTTAATATCTTCCATTTGGGGTGGGTTTTCCACATCTGTAAAACAACTCAGGAAACGTGCATCAGATACCGTTATCTAGGTACTTCAGAGAGGAGCTGAAGCAGAAGATATGGGGGGAAGGCCTGTCCTGGGAAGGCCCCATAGGGTCCCGCTCAGTTACATGAGCATTAAACAATGAGCATATTCCAATAGTACTTCTGAAGTGCACCAATAATTTTTTAAAGACAAGCTGACAAACAACAGTATAAAAACTTGGCATCAGAAACTGCTGAAAAGTGTGGAAAGCTGGGGTGAAAAATAAAACCTCTTGGTGAGATATTGAAGGATGAGTCTACTCCCTGTGGCTGAACTTTTGAACGGCTACCTCCTAGGAGCCACGCAGGGGAACTTCAGTTTCTCCAGAATCAAAAGAATGTGCTCCAAAATGTCTTTGAAAATAAAAAACAAATATAAATTCAGCACATGATAAATGTACACTGAATAACTAAATAAAACAAAAAATGATGGAACAAATGTTTCCAATTGAGAGAGCCTCGCCTGCCCTTCCTTAGCCTCTTAAGGATTAAAATGAGCCTGATATGTCAGCCGTGTCTGAAGGGCTGTCTGAAAGGAACTCCCAGGTTTGGCTGAAAATTATGCCCTTCTGGACTTGCAAGGGATTAGGAAGGAAGGGCTTACAAACTTGTCTGCCACTGAAGTAGGTCATTTTTCTGTGGCAGAGCATGTATATTATCTGCCCTCCATCTGTCCCATTTCATTTGGGGACAAGAGGGAGACTGGCAGAAGGAGTCCCAGAAAAGTCGCAGGTACACCCAATTAACGTAAAACCTTCCCAAGAGCTAAGACATGTGGAAATAAACCAAGACCAATTACAGGAGAACAGGCAGAGGCTGTTTACTCAGAGCTCGCAGGAGCAAGGGAGGTTACCACACCAGTTGCCCTGTGCAGAGACGCAAAAGCGGGCGGGGGTAGGAGGGCTTCATGGGGGCAAAAAGGGAAGGAAGGTTCCTGTGTCCTGCTCAGAGGCTGTTGGTCTGAGGAAGCCGAAAGTGGGCAGACTAGAACTGGGGGATCCTGTGTGAGGGCTTGGGGGTGCAGGTTTGCCTCTCTCTACTTGGTCCCAAGTTGGAAGCAGGGACAAAAATTGGGAAAGCTGGAAGTTTCAGGTCCTGGCCATTTTGGGTTGATGGTTGCAGAAGTTATTATTTCGCTTCCTGGATTGTCACTAGAGAGAGCAATCTGGCCTCCTACAAGTCTCACTGACAACAGGTTGGCTTCCCAGGCTGTTTGTGACAGGCAAGTGGGGTGGGGTAGGTTTCCTGGGCAGGGGCTTGGGTCTGTAGGTCAGAGCTCTTTCTGTACACAAGGCCCGGCCACTGTCTGTTCCTATTGTCTGTCCCACCATTTGCTGTCAGACGAAGAAGCTTTCTGAATAAGTGTATCCACAGTTACAGGAAAACCCAAGAGGGTATTGGTATTGGTTGTTTTTCTTAGCAAATAACTGTTCACAGCTCTGTGATGGAAGAACTTATTAATTTAAAGGGTAAATTGAAGTGCAGGGGCCAAACTGTGTGCATCTCATCACGGGTAATAGGCATGTAGTTAAGTGCCCACACGCCGGGCTGGAAATTGCCCCTTCAATATTTTGAAACTAAAACACGAAGAGGAGTCATTTCACCCTAGGCCTCCTCAACCTGCTCTGATCTCATCCCCTCAGAAAAAAATGCGGGAGGGAATGTCCTGTGACTGCGACAGGGCCCCGAGAAGTCCTCATTCTGGGATTGATTCACAGCAATAACCACGTTACAGTCCCCAAAGCGGCTCACGACTGTTTACAGAGGAGTGCTCTCATATATATTTTTTTAATCTCAGCCAATTATTTAAGGCAAAACTATCTTTCACGTTAAAAACCCAGCGGGCAGCTTGTAAGCATCGAATAGATTGCACCGGGGGTCCGTTTTCAGGCTCTGTTATGTAAAACCGTCAACATTACTTGCTCTGCTAGTTACTGAAGAAGAAACGTTTGCATTATTCAGCATTTCACACACAAACATCCGAAGCTCAAAGGCAATTTTTGAATGTAAACTTGCCTTTCCAAACTTTGCCGCGTCCGTGGGCTCTGTGAAATGGAGCGAGTGAGCCAGACGCAGTAATCAGCCCCAGCTGCTAACAATGAATGTCTCCCCAACCCCGGGCAGGTCAGGCAAGGAGGTTTCTCCCCTCCTTCCAGAAAGGGCGCGTCCGTTAGCCAAATCCTTGGCTTCCCCGCCAGAAGAGCAGCGAATATGAGTGGAAAATAAGCTTGAAGAAAACACTCCCAGCTGCCCAGATCAGACCTGCAGCAAGGAGAACCTCCCTTCAGCTTCACGGCCCCCAGAACTGCATCAGCGCAGTCCTGTGCTACATGGCGAAGGAAACCCTTTATGCTGAGCGACTCTTACCCGAATACCCCATAATGACGAGCTAGGGCCTCGATTTCCTTATTTGTTTTCGAGTAGCTGGACTTCCGCTTCGCACAGCGACTACTGGGCATGCTTCCTCCCGGAAGAGAAAGATGACAAACTAACCAGAGCCAGAGGCATCAATCCCTTCTGCCTCCATCCCTGCCCTTATCGTGTTTCCTTTTTCTACCAGGCAAGAGCCTGGAGTTGATTAGCCTGACGGCTCCCAGGAGGCCCCCTTGGAGAACACGTCTTGGGAGAGACGTGAATGTCCTGTTGAGTCTCTACGTATTTTACAGGAGGTCAGAGTTACAGCTGGCCGTTCCTGATGTGGAGCTGGGAAAGTTAACACATAGACCAGATCGATAGAGTCCTCGACACTGTGCTTGTAGATTCTGGAAAGTACCCCCCAAATACACGGAAGCCGCCTACCAAACCCCAAGGATTTACACGTAACTGAGAAGAAACATGCACTATGAAATATAGGAATTCATTCATTTTCCAAATAGTTATTAAACACCCATGATATACTACGTGGGATTTCAGAGCTAAAAGTTACTGTTCCTGCCCTCAAGTAGCTTATGGTCTAGAAATTCAACATCCAATCCATGTTCAGTCTATCCCCAAATCCTGTCAATTTTACCTTCTAGATAAGAATCTCTCACAATCACCCAATTCTCTCTACGTCCACCCCCACCAGGGTGGCCCGAAGCATCATCACCTCTCCCCTGAACTTCTACAACGGCCTCCTCACTGCCTCCATGTCTACTCATTTGTCCAAAGCCAGAATGGTCTTTGCAAAGTCCACCTTAAAAATCTTTGAGCAATACACACAGAATAAAAATAAGATACCTTACGGCTTCCCCGGTGGCACAGTGGTTGAGAGTCCGCCTGCCGATGGAGGGGATATGGGTTCGAGCCCCGATCTGGGAAGATCCCACATGCCGCGGAGTGGCTGGGGCCGTGAGCCATGGCCGCTGAGCCTGCGCGTCCGGAGTCTGTGCTCAGCAACGGGAGAGGCCACAACAGTGAGAGGCCTGTGTATGCAAAAAAAAAAAAAAAAAGATACTTTAAAGTGTCCATAGGCCCTGCCTTCTATGGCCTCCACCTGCCCTAGGATGGTTGCAAAAATGGTCCCAATTCTCCACCCCTTCCTGTATCCCAGGCTCTGCAATGTGGCTTCACAGCTCATTCCGTTAAGAAGCGAAGCCCATTTCCCCAATCTTGAATCCTCCCTGTGACTTACTTTGGCCAATAGAATGGGATGAAAATGAGGGTGTTCTGAAAATAGAAGCCAGAGCCCTGGTTAGAATCCTAGCTCCGCCGCTTGCTGGTTACAGGAAGACCTGTAATCTCTCTCAGTCTCCTCAGTAGTAAAATAGGAATCACGGGTTACCTATCTCAGAGCACTGCTCTGAGGGTTCAGGGAGAAAGTGTTACTCTCTGTGGTTTAAGATAGTTCAGAGAAAAGCTGAAGACTGTGCTACTATTTACACATCAGAAGAAAAAATGTTGGAAATTCAGGTTGCAATCAAAGGGCCCAAGGTCAAAGGGCTAATTATTATTTACACACACAAATACTGATACTTTTTCTCATTCAGCTGAAACCCCCTTTGCCTCCTTAAGATACCAGCTACTCATTCACCTTGCTTGTCTAATTAACATCATCAAGGCAGATGGCAAAGATCAATATAGATGCTCCCTTAATGGACCTTCACTTAACCGCCTGGCAGGATTAACCAACACTCCAAGTTTCACTTTCCAAGTTGAACAGACTGATAACCAACACCTTAAATGTTCAGATCTACTATGTCATTTTCAGGTATGCATAAACACTTCTGCTCACACCAGCTAATTATGTTTATCAAGACTTGGTTATTTTTATTTCCCAGCCTGTTTATGTCCCTGCTGTTGCAATTACATAATGTAATTAAATTCTATAAAAATCAACAAAGACGTTTTAAAAGTGTTTTTAAAAAGTGAATTGTTGTTTCTATGAATTCTAAGTTGAATGCTGTAGAAAGAATATGAGTTGAAAAGAAGATTGCTATTGAATTTGGTTGTGGGTGAACAAAGAATAATCCTTAACTCTAAAAGATTAATATACTCAGGTTGATTTCTAAGTAGTTTTCATTTCTCACTTCCATTTCAAAGAAACCGAACTAGAAAATATAGGCAATACAAGATGAATTTAATTTACAACAAGAAATCCAATATGTAGAATCAAACTCAGAGAGTCATGGCACTACATCAAGAGATCAGGGAAAGAATCCACACTTACAAGTTTCAAGTTAAGTTAAAATGAATGGAAATTTCTACTTTTGGCTAACATGGATGAACAAGAATTTCAAGAATTTCCTATCTGAAAACAGAACAAAATATATGGAACAAAGGCTTTCAAAACACTGGACATTAGGAAATGAAAGGAAACACCCTCTAAGAGACAGGAAATAAATTGGGTGTCCCCTTGCATTGCCCCAGCTAAATGTTTTGAGAGAGATTCCAAGCCAGCGCATAAGAGGGGAACCCAGGTAGAGCCCATTGAGTCCCCTGGATTGAGGAAATGGAGCTAAAAGTTCAGGGAGTCTAGATTGACTAGAGTTTGCAGGTCAAGTTTGGAGAGGAGAAAACTACACAAAGCAAACTCTAAGGATCTTCAGAGGAGCCCCACAAGCATTCAGCCGAGTGCAGATCCAAGCACACGTGTAAGGAAAAAACCTGCCAAAGGCTGGGGGAAAGTCACTGCAAAGTGTAGAGTGTCTGTTTCTACCAGTCAGCCTGGAAAGTGTTCTCATTCATGGAGCATTGAGGAGAGTTTGTCTCAGTAGTATGTGATGATTAGCTTTACCCTCACTACTGCTCCGATCAGGCCTAATGAATCTTAAAAAGCAAAACCCCAGGACTTCCCTGGTGGCGCAGTGGTTGAGAGTCCGCCTGCCGATGCAGGGGATACGGGTTCGTGCCCCGGTCCGGGAAGATCCCACATGCCATGGAGCGGGTAGGCCCGTGGGCCATGGCCGCTGAGCCTGCGCGTCCGGAGCCTGTGCTCTGCAATGGGAGAGGCCACAACAGTGAGAGGCCCGCGTACCGCAAAAAAAAAAAAAAAGGAAAACCCCAAAAGATGAAAGAATTGCTTAAGAATTACATTCCAAGAATGGAAGCTCAAAAATATTTATAAGAATATACCATGCAAAAGGGGGGTTGAGAAAGGGAGATTTATGTTTGCACAGAGGAAGATGGAAGGGTCCATGAAGGAAATTTCCAGTGATTTCCAAGGGGGAGGGTGTTGAGGGTAAGTGCCTAGCTCTGTCTGGACAAACCTAAGTGTATGCAATACAGAGGCAGGAGACAGGGCTGGAAAGGAAAGTCGGATACCGTCATGGCAAACCTTGAATACCATGCAGAAGGCGGAACAGAGCCAGTGAAGCTTCCTTAGCAGGGGAGCATCCTGGTCAAACCATAGCATGATTACCTCCCCTCCGGATGGAGGACAGTTCAGAGAAGAGGACCTCTTGACTCCAGGGAGAAAAGTTAGGAGTCAACTGCAATAGTCCAGGAAAAATTGGTAGTAATGGCCTGGACCAGAGTGAACACATAGGGAACAGAAAGGAAGAGACCCAGATGGGCACTGTCTGATCATCACCGTCACCACCCCCAGCATCCCACACCACAACCACAAACACTGAAATTTCTGCGAGTCACTTTCTCTCCCCACTGTTGGCTTTCAAACCCCAGCGAAGCTGTGCTCTTTATGATTCATGTATTTCCACGCCAATCCTTCAGCTACTGCTGTCTGGCCTCCTTATCCAAAGGGCGAGATCTTCACGCTCCCTAGGCTCCTGCAGGGATCTGACACCCACTGCTTCTCAGTGAATGCTTTTAAGTGACATTCTGCTCCAGCACATCAGTAAAGCGTTTCTATTTGACCCAAGGAGGCGTCACATTCCAGGTCAGCAGAATTCTCTTCCGTGCTGTTAATGCATGAATAACTACCTTGATCACGAAAATAAGCTCCCCGTCAGTGGTATTTTGCAGGTACAGGTGCAGAGATCTCAGCAACGGCAGAGTGCACTCGGGCACCATGGCAACCGGTGCGTCAGCCCGGGTACCCTCTGCAGTGTGGGAATAGTCAGCTCTCCATTCATTGTAGCTGACAACAAAAATGCGAGGCGTTCTGTCCTGCCTTGTCCTCTCAGAAAATGTTTGGCAGGTCCCAGGGTAGCAAGGATGCTGGTCTTTATGCCTGAGGGAAATTAGGATAGAGGTTGCAGCCCAAATCCACTCAAATGCTTTTGGTCCCTCTGCAGAGGCTGACTTCTAGGCAGGGGCTGGCTGGGCGTGTGTGCTGTTATTGTTTCACATACGTTGCTTTAAACTTGATTAAAATCACAAGTCACTTGCCCGAGACCTTGCCCCAGCTCTGCAGCCCCACAATTTTGGGGACTTATGACATAATGTGCATCCTGTTGTTACTATTGTAAGTCTTGTGTAAGCGATGTCTCAAGTACCAAATTGTATTTGTTTCAGGGGTGTTCTGTAAGAGATGGAAACTCAGCTAAAAGTATCTTAAGCAAAACTGGGCATGTAAAGGCATGTATAACTGGGCAGTCTAAGGTAGAGTTGACTGCAGGGATTCAAATAATATGGTTCTGTTCTCTCTCTTCTCTGTTTCTTTTTTTTTTTTAATTTATTTTATTTATTTATTTTTGGCTACGTTGGGTTTTCGTTGCTGCACACGGGCTTTCTCTAGTTGCGGCGAGCGGGGGCTACTCTTCATGGCAGTGTGCGGGCTTCTCATTGAGGTGGATTCTCTTGTTGCAGAGCACGGGCTCTAGGCACGCGGGCTTCAGTAGTTGTGGCACATGGGCTTAGTTGCTCCGTGGCATGTGGGATCTTCCCGGACCAGGGCTCAAGCCCTTGTCCCCTGTATTGGCAGGTAGATTCTTAACCACTGCGCCACCAGGGAAGCCCTCTCTGTCTGTTTCTCTCTCTCTCTTTCTCTCTCTCTCTCTCTCTCTCTTTCTCTCTCTCTCTCTCTCTCTCTCTCTCTCTCTCTCCCTCTCTCTCTCCAATACTTGGCCTAAGTCCCTCCTATTCTTTATGATGTGTACAAGTGCAGGGCCTGGCCAGAGACAGTTCTAGGCTTAGAGTCCGAGATTAGCAGTGCCATAGCAAAGGGAGAGCATCTGTCTGCCAGCGTGTGTCATAGAAAATCTCAGGGAAGGGCTCTGATGGGCTGTCCTGGGTCACATGTCCACATCCAGTGGGAACTATGAGTGACCAAGCAAGTCAGGTGCCTATCACTCTGAGCAGAGGGATGGGTTCTGGGATTGATTATCAGACCCAGAAAGACAAGAAGGAGAACTGTTACAAGAAAGGAGGAAAAGATGGTGGTCATACCAAAATAGACCAAACTAAAAAGGTAGAGAAAAAAATATCTCAACTGGCTAGCACTTCGGGCTTCACCAAATTTCCCACGTTCAAGTACAATAGCTATAACAGTGAAGGGTTGCCCAAGTCCGGAGGGCACCATTAAACACTGCATCCTGTGGAAGCCCTGCCGGGGATGCCTTTCACAAGAATACTGTGGGAATCCAGCCCTGGAGTTGTGCAACCTCAGACTCTGTCTGGTCACTCCTTGAGGAAGGACAAGGGAAGTGGTGAGTGTCAGGGGCTGAAATCAGACAAACAGAGACCAATGCCTCAGCAGAATTGGAGATCTGAAAAAAGCCAAAGGTCTGGGAGATGGGAAGTCATCAGGGCGTGCAGAGGTCATACAGGCAGGAAAGTAATAACAGCAACGGAAGCATGAAAGGCAGCCTGGCTGGAGTAGAAGCTGTTTGCTCTCCGGCCCCCTCTCCATTTCTCGATGGGCACGAGCATCTCTGAGTGCACAGGAGGTAACTCTAGCTAGAGGAGCCATGCCTACGGAGGGCTTGAGTCAGGAGAGGAGGGGGAGTAGGTCCTCTTGCCCTTGCCAACAAGGCTGCCCAGCCAGAACACCGCCTGGCCTCCTGCTACCTGAGCTGCTGGGCAGAGCATCTCAGTGGTGAGTGCAGCGTGTTCCCCAGTGGTCAACAGGCTATTCAGCTGCGATACAATACCTTGGCCCTACCAGTGATTGATGCTGCCAGTGTCCACTCTGATTGGTTAGTTCCTGTCCCATCTGGTCATCAACTATGTTTCACTATCTCTCTGGATGTGGGTGTCCTGTCTATGGATCTTGGGTCCACGTCAGAGTCATGCTCTCCCCGCCTCTTACTTTTGGGGACCTGCATTCTGCGCTCCATCTCCCAAATCCAATGACATCTCTGACAAAGGAATCCTGTTGCTCACAGCTTTCAAAGGAATGAACTCTGAGCCCTTCTAAGAGACCACGCCCTACATTATAACATATCAGACTCTTCGGTGACCCCGAGAGGAGGTGTAGTTACTAACGGGGAAAGGCTTCTGCCTAAGACTGGGGCTTGTCTGTTAAAAGTCACCGTCTGTTGGCTTCCCCTCACCACCGAACAGACAGACTTTTCTCTTCAGCCCTGGCCCTTAAGGGGAAGTGGAAGTGACACCAGACCGTGGGAGGGAAGAAGTGTCCAGAAAGGGAAGGCTTGGGGAAGGATTCTGTGCACGGAGCTTAGGTAGGAAAACTAAACCACGAGCTGACACCTCCTCTAGCTGCACCAGCCAGTCCCACCTGGGCGTAAACCTCGGATGAAATTGGGATCAAAAACCTGTCCGGGCTCTATTCCGTCTCCCAGTTTCTAAGCATCTGAAGGGCTTATGTGTTTAACTATTCTTTGGTTTCTTAATTCATTCAGAAACCTCCAATGTTCTTTTACTGACCTGGGACGGCGTGGGTGTGGGTTGCATGAGCGTTTGTTGGGAGTAGAGTTGTCGGATGAGCGGCCCACCTCCCAGGAACCCCCAGAGGCCATTCGCCGAGTCTCTTCTGTTTTGATGTCCTTGACAAGTGAGTTTGGTGCCTCTAAACATCACTACCTTGAGGCATGCCTTTCCCCACACATCCTGGTTGTTCCAAAGCTTGGAGAACAACTGGCACGTAAATTAGGCTCATTCTGAGTGCAAAGGCGAATCTCCCGACTGGGGCTTGGAAGAGATATTGTTTCTTGCTCTCCTCTACCCTTCTCCAGCCTCCACGTCCTATTCAAGCTGAAGCTCCAGTGTGTGTAGCCTGATCCAGAGAAGGGCCTCTGCCTTCCCTGTGTCCACATTCTCAGCCTCCCACCTGGGAAGGTTGGCTGAGTATATTGTAGTAAAGAGAGCTCAGTGGCTAAATCACAGGCTCGGACTGAAATGGCCTGTGTTTGAATAACGGCTCTGCCACTTACCAGCTGTGTGAATTTAGGCAAATTTCCTAATTTCTCTGTGACCCAGTTTCCATATCTATAAAATTGGGGAAATAATAATGTCTATTTCTTGGGGATCTTGTGAGTATTAAATGAATTAATGCACACAAAAAGAGTGGTTTTAGTCTATTTATATTATGTATACTTTACCACATTATAAATAAATATTTTTAAAAAGTGGTACTACATTTTATCAAATGCTTTTTCTGCATCTACCTAGATGACGATTTTTTTTTCTATTCTATTCTGAAATACATAGTGACATGCGTTGATTGATTTGGAATATTAAACCAGCTTTGTGTTCTTGAATAAAGCCAATCAGTTCATGGGACAATATCTTTTTGTTGTTGTTGTTGGATTTAGTTTGCCAATTTTTTTTTCCAGACTTTTACATCTATGTTCATGAGAAACTTTGTCCTATGATTTCCAGTCTTGTAAAGTCCTTGTTATGTCTTTGTATTAAGGTTATGCTGGCCTCATAAAATGAGCTGTCAAGGTGTTCTTCTTTTTTCTTTTTGTAAGATTTTTGTATAATATTGGTGCTATTTCTTCCTTAAATTTTTTTTTTTTTCCTGCGGTACGCGTGCCTCTCACTGCTGTGGCCTCTCCCGCTGCAGAGCACAGGCTCCGGGCCCAGCCGCTCCGCAGCATGTGGGATCTTCCCAGACCAGGGTACGAACCCGTCCCCTGCATCGGCAGGCAGACTCTCAACCACTGCACCACCAGGGAAGCCCTTCCTTAAATTTTAAAGAGAGTTTTCTCAGGATAAATATGGACTAAAATTTTCTTTTGGAAAAAGTTTTTAATTACAGAGTAAATTACTTTCATTAGAAATAGTACTGTTCACATTTTCTACTTTCTCTTGTGTCAATTTTGAGATGTTCTATCTTTCTAGGAATATGTTAACTTCATTTAAATTTTCAAATTGATTGGCATAAAGTTTCCAAATAATATCTCCTAATTATGCTTTTAGTGTGTGTAGGCTCTGTAGTGATGGTTCCTTTTTATTTCACATGTTAGTAATTGCGCCTTGTCTCTGCCTTGCCAGTCTTGTCAGGGGGTTATCAATTTTATTAGTCTTTATAAAGTATCAGTTTTTGAATATGTTGATCTTTTTCTATTGTAAATTTCCTTTCTGTCACTAATTTCTTCTTCTTATTATTCCTTAATTTCTTCTTCCTGAGGATTTTCTAAATTCTTGAGGTAGATGCTTAGATCACTTTTTTCAATCTTTCTTCTATTCTAATACATGTATTTAAGGTTTCAAATTTCCCCTTAAGCATAGCTCTAGTTACATTTCAGAAATTTTGATATGCTGTATTTTTATTATTTCATTCAAAATATTTTAAAATTTCTGCTGAAATTTCTTCGTTGACTCATGTGTTAAAGTGTTTTCCTTATCTTCAAAAAATGTCTATTTTCTAACACATTTTGTTATTAATTCCTAGTTTAATTGCATTATGATCAGAGAAAATCTCCTTATTTCAATCCCCTGAAATTGTGTAAGGCATGCTTTATGACCTGCTTATGGTCAATGTATGCAAACATTTTCTGTGCAATTGAACAATTGAAAAGTATAGACGGGCTTCCCTGGTGGAGCAGTGGTTGAGAGTCCACCTGCCGATGCAGGGAACACGGGTTCGTGCCCCGGTCCCATAAGATCCCACATGCCGCGGAGTGGCTGGGCCGGTGAGCCATGGACACTGAGCCTGCGCGTCCGGAGCCTGTGCTCTGCAACGGGAGAGGCCACAACAGTGAGAGACCTGCGTACCGCAAAAAAAAAAACAAAAACACCACAGTGGTATTATTTTTAAAATAAACTGTGATTATAGATTTGTTTGCTTTTCTTTTTTTCAGTTTTGTCCATTTTTGCTTTATGTATTTTAAAGCTATTTTGTTCATTGTAAACATATTTAGAACTTTTATAATATCCTGTTGGACTGACTCCTTTTTTCTTGTGAAATGTACCTCTTCCTCATGGTAATACTTCTTGTATGAAAATATATCTTGGTTCATATTAGTAAACAGCTGTATTTTAATTAGTCTCTGCATATCATTTTCCATTCACTTATATTCAAACCTCCCATATCTTTATATTTCAGCAGTGTATGGTTGAGTTTTATTTTTTAATCCTATGTGACAATCTTGATCTTTTAACAAGAGTATTTAGTACTGCTACAGTTGGTGTAGTTACTTAGATATTTGGGTTTAAATTCACCATCTTTATTTGCTTTCCACTGGTTCCAATTTTTTTCCTATTTTTCCTCTTCTATTAACTTGCTGGTTATACATTCTATTTCTCTTGTTTGGTGGTTTAACATAGACATTAGTCATGCATCTTTGACTAGTTAGTATCCGATATAAATTAGTACTTTTCCACTTGCTGCATAATGTATTGACTTAAAAACACTTTAACTCTATTTACTGCCTCCCATATTTTGTGCTATTCTTGTCATATATCTATGTCTATAGAGATAAATCACTATTTTTGTTTTATACAATCAATATTCATTTAAATTTGCCCACATATATTTCCTTTTCTTTATTCTTTTGTGCATTTGTATGCTCTCATCTGGGATCATTTTACCCCTGTCTGAAAAAACACTTTTAGACTCCTGTCTGAAGAACCACTTTTTTAATCTTTTAGTGTAGGCCTACTGTTGACAAATTATCTTAGTTGTTGTTTGTTTGAAAACCTATTAACCTTGTCTTCATTTTTTGAAGTTATTTTATTGAACATAGAATTCTAGGTTGGCAATTATTTCCTTCCATCATTTAAGAAACCTCAGAGTAATTTTCAAAGAGTACTGTCCTTCACTCTACCTCCAGTCTAGCCATGTGGACCCATCATGCATTTTCATCAGCTCCCAAATCCATCTGTCTCTCAGTTGGCTCTTGTCCAGTTGGCTCCCTTCTTGCCCTGAACTCCTGCCCTTCTTGAACTCTCTCCTCTCCAGCAGTCAGCATGCCCACCTTCTCCCTTAAGTGGTCACTAGCTGACCCAAGCCTTAAGACTCTCACAGCGGGTGTGGGAAGTCGGGATGGAGCTGAAATAGGTGCCCAGATAAAACAGGAAACGAAAGTTTTCCCACATCTGCTCCCAAGTCCCAACAAACATTTATGTGAAATGCTGCAAATACATTCCTCCAGTAGAGCTGGACCACCTGATACTGTACTTGTGAGAGTCTATCCTCCCAAGGCCTCTGTTGCCTCTCAAAAAAGGAATATTCCAGAAGAGCTGATAGCTCACTGGAAAGTCTGCAATTCTAAATGTAAATCAAAGATTATTCTGCCAACATAAAGAATAAACAAACGTTTAAATTTAATTTAATTTAATTTAATTTGTTAGTAGACAGAAGCCAGGAATAGGAAAAGGGTATTGTTAGTCCACTACCAACTAAGAGGCAACAACCATTATGGTGTGACAGATTCTATTTCTTACCATGCATTTTCCATAACTGAGATCATTCTGTATTTACAATTTTGTAATTGCCCTTTTTGGGGGTGAAGGGATTATTTCTCTAGTATTTCCAAGGTTATTTAAAAATGTTTATCAATATCATTTAATAACTTTATGGTACTGTAGAGGTAGTGTGATTTTCTTAAAGGGTCTTCATATTGGCTATTTTTATCTTTGACCCCATAATAATCTTTATCATCTACTTGGTACCTTGTTCATAAGCCTCAGAACTCAATAACATTTTTTAAAACTTTGAAGTGCCAGTTTCATCCTTCCAACAGAGCTGAGGAATCCAATTACAGTTCTCTCACAGAGTGATAGTCTCTCACACATTTTTTTTCTTATGGCACATTTTTCCTACTTTACATATTTTCCCCTCTTGCAGTTTTTCAAAATCAGCCCTGAACTCCTTCTAAATAGGTTTCTCCGTGGCAAGGTATTCTTGTGTTATATTCTGATCATCTTTATGGCCATTTCAGAATTATGTCAGATTTTAAACAAGAGCTATTTAGATTTATGAAGGGCCAGTAGCATTGCATGGACAACTTTGGCGATAATAGGAAGAAACTGCAATATGTGAAGATGAAGTAAATGTTTGCTCCCACCTCAACATCCAGGTCCGCCTTACAGCTTCACTACAAAGCTCAGTGATGGGCTTCCCTGGTGGCGCAGTGCTTAAGAATCCGCCTGCCAATGCAGGGGACACGGGTTCGAGCCCTGGTCTGGGAAGATCCCACATGCCACGGAGCAACTAAGCCCATGTGCCACAACTACTGAGCCTGTGCTCTAGAGCCCGCGAGCCACAACTACTGAAGCCCACGAGCTACAACTACTGAAGCCCACGTGCCTTGAGCCCGTGCTCCGCAACAAGAGAAGCCACTGCAATGAGAAGCCCGTGCACTGCAATGAAGAGTAACCCCCTGCTTGCTGCAACTAGAGAAAGCCTGCACGCAGCAACGAAGACCCAATGCAGCCAAAAATAATAAATAAATTTATATATATATATATATATATATAAAAGCTCAGTGAAAATATTCTTACTGGTGCAAGATCAACTTGAATGTGCTGGAGACAGTAAATCAGGCATCTGTTAGGTGAAAGGTACAAACTCAGAATCTGCTTTCCCTTGCACTCTGCCGTGTGGCTCTGCTGAATCCAGCATAATGAATTTCTCAGCATAGAAATTTGCTGAGAGGCACTTTCTGGGGATGGGGAATTCGACTGCAGGCATTTACAACGTCTTTCTGTGGCCAGACACTCAGAGACCACCTCACATGGCTGTATGCCTGAAATCCAGCACCCACCCTTGCACACAGGTGTCAGGCTGAGAAGGCATTAAGCTGTCATGGAACCCTAAACCTAATCCATTCAATAAAAATCAAGTGAGGGTCTACTGTGTGCCAAGGTCTGTGCTAACTGAGGGCTACCAAGATGACTAAGACACGTCCTTGACCTCAACGAGCTTAGAGTCTCATGACAGAGACAAAAGTGTAAGCAAATAACAGCCAGGGATGTAACTGATGCTGTGAGTGTTAGGTAGTAAGGATAGGAGGGGACAACAGAAATAGTGATAAACACTGAACAGCGGAAGAGACACTTGATCTGCATTTTGAAGGTTAAGTAGGAGTCAGACAGATCAAAGAAGCTAAAAGAGTCCAGAAAGAGGGAGTAACAATAATAGAATTTGTTCAGCATCTTCCTATGTGCCAGGCTCTGCTCCAAGCCTTTTCTGCATATTATCTCATTTAATCCTCACAACAATACCATAAGGCAGATTCTATCCTAGTCCCAAAACACTAGAAGCTAAGGATCTTGCCCAAAGTCATACTTGTAGAACCTTAAACAACAATGTGTGTTCAGGTAACTATCATCATTTTGATACTGCTGGAGCCTGGAGTCTGGTGGACATGGGGCCAGAGAGAGAAAGAGGGGTCAGATCTCAAATAATCTGAATGTTATGCTAAGAGATTTGGACTTTAATCCTGTAGGATGTTAAGAACTAAACATTTAAAGATTTTGAAAGATAGATCTGGTAGCTATGGTCAAACTAGAGTCAGGAAGCCAATTAGGAGATTATTAAAACAATACTGGGGAGAATGAATGAGCCCTTGAGCTGAGGGTGAGAAAGGGCAAAACTGAGAGATGATAGGGTGGTCTTTCCTGTATCTCTGGTTCCTGTTCTTCAGAGCATGTGGTATCAATCCCTCAGTAGGGGCCAGATGCAGCCAACAAAACCCACATCTGCTCTATTTCGCAAGGAATTGAGACAGGAAATGGGGGAAAAGGAAGTTTGGGGCAAGTGTAACCTCACTTCCCAACTAGAGTGTCTGCCAGGCTGTCAGGATCTCCAGCAGGGGCTTTTCCTTGCCCAGGATGGTAGTCCCATTCTCCGTGGACAAACCAGGCAGAAGATCCTGTACACAAGTCTGGGGTCCCCACACCAGGGTCACTTCAACCAGCAACATAGAAGTTGGCCCAAGAGTGGGATGTGGTTCTGAAAATTCTCCTCAATTTTTTGTATTCTTCCCTTCTATATCTGCCAAAGTACAGAAGCAGAAAACTGCATAGGATGAGAAAAACAATAAAAATAAATATAGGCATACCTGGAAGATATTATGGGTTTGGTTCCAGACCATTTGCAATAAAGTAAGTATTGCAGTAAAGAGTCACATGTATTTTTTGGTTTGGCATATAAAAGTTATGTTTACACTATACTGTAGTCTATTAAGTGTGTGATAGCATTATATCTTTAAAAATGTGCTTATCTTAATTTAAAAATGCTTTATTGCTAGAACATACTAACCAACATCTGAGTCTGCAGTGAGTCATAATCTTTATGCTGGTGGAGGGTCTCGCCTCCATGCTGATGGCCACCGACTGATCAGGGAGGTGGGTGCTGGAAGTTGGGGTGGCTTGGTGGCTTCTTAAAATAAGACAACAATGAAGTTTGCCCCATTGATTGACTCTTCCTCTTACAAACAATTTCTCTGTAGTATGCAATGCTGTTTGATGGCATTTTATCCACAGTAGAACTTCTTTCAAAGTTAGAAATACTCTCAAAACCTGCTATTGCTTTATCAACTAAGTTTATGTAATATTCTAAATCTTTTGTTGTCATTTCAACAATTTTCATAGCATCTTCACCAGGAGTAGATTCCATCTCAAGAAACCACTTTCTTTACTCATTCATGAGAATCAACTCCTCACCCGTAAAAGGTTTTTCATGAGATTGTAGCAATTCAATCACATCTTCAGGATCTAACTCTAGTTCTCTTGCTATTTTCACCACATCTGCCGTTATTTCCTCCAATGAAGTTTTGAACCCCTCAAAGTCATCCATGAGAGTTAGAATCAACTTCTTTCAAATTCCTGTGAATGTTGATATCTTGACCTCTTCCCATGATTACTAATGTTCTTAATGGCATCTAGAATGGTGAATCCTTTCCAGAAGGTTTTCAACTTACTTTGCTCAGATGCATCAGAGGAACCACTATCCATGGCAGCAATAGTCTTCTGAAATGTATTTCTTAAATAAAAGACTTGAAAATAAAAATGACTCCTTGATCCATGGGATGCATAATGGATGTTGTGTTAGCAGGCATGAAAACAACGTTCTTCTCATTGTACATCTTCATCAGAGCTATAGGGTGACCAGGTGCATTGTCAATGGGCAGTAATATTTTGAGAGGAATCTTTTTATCTGAACAGTTAGTGTCAAGAGTGGACTTAGTCTTAACACAGCTTTGACCTATTTATTATCTCACAGTTTCTGTAGGTCAGAAGTCCAGCAGAGCATGACTGGATTCTCTGCTCAGGGTTTCACTAGGTCAAAAGAGAGGTCTAGGCAGGGCTGCCTTCCTTACTGAAGTAAAAGAATCCACGCCCAGGCTCATTCAGAATTCAGTTCCTTATGGTTGTAGGACTGAGGTTCCTTGCCATCAATCTCTGGGCCAAAAACATCAAGCCAACTCCTTCTCACAGTTTGAACCCCTCTGACCTACCCTTCTGTCATGTCTCTGACTTTAAAATTCTCTGATTTTAAGGGTTCACGTGATTAGATTGGGCCCACACAGATAATCCAGGATAAACTCTCTACTTTAAGGCCCATAACTTTAATTACATAGAAAATGTCCCTTTACTCTTAAACATAACATAAGAGGTTTGGGCATGGACATCTCTGGGACATCTGCATATCATAGTCGTTAATCTCAAAGATGACATCATTTAAAGAAAAGGTATCCAGTTACAATACACTAATTCATGGAAAAAGTGTGGACTTGAAAAGTTCCAGTGATATATAAGATAAGCACTGGCTCAGATTTTCATCATCTTAGAAGGTAAAGTAGTTCCCAGGTCCCAACCAAGAATTCCTTGATTAATAATTCAAAACTTCATCTGCACTGAGATAATATTCTTCTTTTGGATATCCAAATTCAAAAATTGGTCTGACCTGAGTTAGTGTCCTTCTCTTGGGTCCATAAACCCATTTCTATAATGAGTGTAAGAGTAGATGTAAAAAATTTTATAATCCTTGTAAGATGTGTGTGCTTTACCAAAATGCTTGTTGCTTTTAGAGAAGCTGACATATTATACTGATGATTTGATTGAAATGTATAGGAAGATTTAAGTTTGCAATCAGTGTTTAAATAATTTGATTTGTAAAATGTGTAGATTTTGACTTGGTTATATAAAGTGTTTAAATGTTTAGACAATTTTTGCTTAAGTAGGTTTATGAAGTAAATAAATTAAACAATAAATAAAGCACACACACACAAAACAAAGAGTGGACTTAAAGTATTCAGTAAACTATGTCGTAAGCAGATGTGCTGTCATCCAGGCTTTGTTTTTCCATTTATAGAGCACAGGCAGAGTATATTTAGCATAATTCTTAAGGGCCCTAGAATTTTCAGAATAATAAATGAGCATTGGCTTTAACTTAGTCACCAGCTGCATTAGCCCCTAACAAGAGAATCAGCCTATCCTTAGAAGCTTTGAAGCCGAGCACTGAATTCTCCTCTCCAGCTATGAAAGTCCTAGATGGCATTTTCTTTCAATAGAAGGCTATTTTGTCTACATCGAAAATCTGTTCAGTGTAACCACCGTCAGTAGTTACCTTAGCTAGATCTTCTGGATAATTTGCTGCAGCTTCTACATCAGCACTTGCTGCCTCACCTTGCACTTCTATGTTATGGAGACAGCTTCTTTCCTTAAACTTCATGAACTTTGCTAGCTTCAAACTCTTCTTCTGCAGCTTCCTCACCTCTCTCAGACTTCATAGAATTAAAAAGAATTAGGGCCTTGCCCTGGATTAGGCCATGGATCAAGGAAATGTTGTAGCTGGTTTGATCTTCTATCCAGATCACTAAAACTTTCTCCATATCACAGCAATAGGCTGTTTTGCTTTCTTATCATTATGTGTTCACTGGAGTAGCACTTTTAATATCCTTCACGAACTTTTCCTTTGCATTCACAACTTGGCTAATTGTTTGACGTAAGAGGCCTAGCTTTTGGCCTGTCTCAGCTTTTGTCATGCCTTCCTCACTAAGCTTAAGCATTTCTAGCTTTTGATTTAAAGTGAGAGATGTGCAACTCTTCCTTTCACTTGAACACTTAGAGGCCATTGTAGGGCTATTAATGGGCCTAATTTCGATATTGTTATGTCTCAGGGAATAGGGAGGCCCAAGGAGAGGGAGAGAGATGGGGAACAATCAGTCAGTGGAGCAGTCAGAACACACACAACATTTATCGATCAAGTTCACCATCTTATACGGACAAGGTTGGTGGGGCCCCAAACAATAACAATAGTAACATCAGACATCACTAATCACAGATCACCATAAAAATATAATAGTAATGAAAACATTTGAAATATTGTAAGAATTACCAAAATGTGACAGAGAGACACAAAGTGAGCAAATGCTGTTGGGAAAATGGTGCCAATACACTGGCTTGACCACAGTGTTGGCACAAACCTTCAATTTGTATTAAAAAACAACAACAACAACAACAAAAACACAATACCTGCAAAGCACAATAAAGCAAAGAGCAATAAAATGAGTTCTCCCTGTAAAACTTTGAAGAGTTTTATCAATACAGAGCAGTGATGTGTACAACAAAATGGCACTTGGGTTAGTTGGTTTTCGTTCAGTTTATTACAGCCGCCACATGTGAACTCTGACCTATGTTCTGTGGTTGCTCCTTCAATAATAACTAAGACTCTGCTGTGATGGAAAATTCTAGGGTGTGTATCATTTGTCTTGCTGAAGTATAAATATGAGAGCTTTATGATTAACTGATTAAAAAGAGAGAAAAGTTTCATAATGAGGTTTTATAGAGCTATGGATTTTGCATTACGTGGTTTACTACAAAAAGAAACGTTGATCTGAGACATTAGACCACTCTGATTAAATTTATGGTACACTGGGAACACTTGGGCCAATTATAGGATTAAGTGTTCGCTGTGCTGATATAATTCCACCTAAAATATGGCTTATCTGGTGATTATTTTAAACCCCTTGACCCAGTCTCTTCTATATTCTCATTTCTTTAAAATTTTTGCCCACAGAGAGGAAATCGCATACTTAGCTTTCAGTAACTGAAGTGAAATTCAAGAGCTCATTTAAGCTTTAAATCTTCTTGGACAAATTTATGGAAAAACTTATAGTTTTAGATCTTGTCATTTGTTAGATTTAACCCTAAAATAAAATGAAAAGTTTTTAATACCTTACAATAGATAGTTTTAAAAAATGATTGGAATATTTATATGATAGAATTTTTTTTTTTTTTTTTTTTTTTTTTGCAGTACACGGGCCTCTCACTGCTGTGGCCTCTCCCGTTGCGGAGCACAGGCTCTGGACGCGCAGGCTCAGCGGCCATGGGTCACGGGCCCAGCCGCTCCATGGCATGTGGGATCTTCCCGGACTGGGGCACGAACCCGTATCCCCTGCATCGGCAGGCGGACTCTCAACCACTGCGCCACTAGGGAAGCCCCTATATGACAGAATATTATACAAACACTTTTAATCATGTTTTTCAAGACTATTGAATTACTTGTGAAATGCTCATAGCATAATGTTAAGTGGAAATAAGACAGGACATATAACGACATAATCAATGTGATCCCACGTATGTGAGCTTGCACACATGCATGTGCCGATATTTGGGGGCTGGAGGTTCTGGAATAAAGTCTACAAAAGTTTCACAGTGGATATCTCTAGGGATGGCATAACATCAAATTTCTATTTTTCTATTTATTTATGATTTTCTAAAATTTTGGAATTTTCTACATTGAATATTAATATGTCTTTGTTCTTTTACAATTGAGGAAAAATAATTTTGTAAATGGTTGTTGTCCTTCAAAACAACTTTCTGGGACTTGCACAATTATTGCAATGATGCTGCCTTTGCTCACTTTTGTAATTACCCCCAAATCCACTCTATGGGCACAAATCAAAAGCAATGTTTTTACCTTATAACCACATTTCATTTTTTGTCTTATTTTAGAAAATATTATTCTGTTCACTCATCCATTTTTATTCAATAGCCTTGGCTTCAGACAACATTTGGCTGATTCTAAAAGTCAAATGTGCCTTCTTACAACAAAAATTTGCTATCCTGAGGATATTTAAAAGGCTGTATTAAGGGTTCTGTATTAGTCAGTTCAGATGGCCATAACAAAATATCATAGATTCCATGGCTTAAACAGTTGAAATTTATTTTCTCACAGTTTCTGGAGGCTGGAAGCCCAAGATCAGGGTGTCATTCTGGTCAGTTTCTGGTGAGGACTCTCTTCCTGACTTGCACACAGCCACCTTCTTTCTGTCTTACATGGAGGAGAAAGAGAAAGCTCTCTGTGTCTCTTCTAAAAGAACACTAATCCTATTGGATCAGGCTTCCACCCCACCCTATGACCTCACTTAACCTTAACTACCTTCTAAAGGCCCTGTCTCTAAATACAGTCACATCAGAGGTTAGGGTTTCCACATAAAAATTTTGCAGGGACACAATTCAGTCCATAGCAGGCTCTGAAAGCATTTTGAAATGAAGAATTTTTCAAAAAGTTTTGAGGGACTTCCCTGGTGGCACAGTGGTTAAGAGTCCGCCTGCCAATGCAGGGGAAACGGGTTTGAGCCCTGGTCTGGGAAGATCCCACATGCTGTGGAGCAACTAAGCCCGTGCACCCCAACTACTGAGCCCGCGTGCCACAACTACTGAAGCCCACAGGCCCTAGAGCCCACGTGCCACAACTACTGAAGCCCGTGCACTCTAGGGCCCGCTTGCCGCAACTACTGAAGCCCACACACCTAGAGCCTGTGCTCCGCAGCAAGAGAAGCCACCGCAGTGAGAGGCCCTTGCACCGCAACGAAGAGTAGCCCCCACTCACCACAACTAGAGAAAGCCCGCACGCAGAAATGAAGACCCAATGCAGCCAAAATAATTAATTAATTAATTAATTAAAGTTTTGAGCATTGTTTGCCATAAAGCATATTGTCTCCCCAGTTTCCTACTATGAAGACAACATCCCTTATTTTGATGAACAAATTTTAAATGCCTTTGTTTTATAAAATGACTTACAATCTATTCTGCTAGAGGGCCTATTTCTTTTCTTTTCTTTTTTTTATAAATTTTTTTATTTATTTTATTTTTGGCTGTGTTGGGTCTTCGTTGTTGCGTGCAGGCTTTCTCTAGTTGTGGCAAGCGGGGGCTACTCTTCGTTGCGGTGAGCAGGCTTCTCATTGCGGTGGCTTCTCTTGTTGCAGAGCACGGGCTCTAGGCACACAGGCTTCAGTAGTTATGACACGCAGGCTCTAGAGCGGAGGCTCAGTAGTTGTGGCGCGTGGGCTTAGTTGCTCCGCGCCATGTGGGATCTTCCTGGACCAGGGCTCAAACCCGTGTCCCCTGCATTGGCAGACAGATTCTTAACCACTGTGCCACCAGGGAAGCCCAAAACTCAGCTCTTCTGAAAAGGTTTCCTAATCATCACCTTCCATCTGCATCCCCACTAGTTTAATTGCTTCCTCCACCCCTTCTCCTTTACTCCTATTTCATGGAGCCCTGCCACGGTTTATTACATTTCTTACTCACTGAGCTCTGCAATCCATGAAAGAAGACTCAGTTTTACCATGTTAGTCCCTGCACTTGATCGTACAGAGCTATTGATGCCACATTAAGTGACATTGCCAAGATGGGAGAGGCCAGCTCTCCAAGTGCAGGACAGAGCACATCATACTGTTCAACATGTTTCTGATCTGCACCTCGCAGTGATACTCAGCAGACGTGCATCTAATGAAACAGGTACCATGAATGAATGAACTGACAGCCTTTCCCATGTTTATACCATCTTCCCAGAGACATTCCCATAGGGTAACTTGGTATTTTTCACCACACCCAAGAGCTGGCAAGATCAGGAAATGTTGATCCCACTTTGGATATAAGGAAACTGATCTGTAGACAGGTAAATGGTCTGGAAAAGCCCATGGTAAGTGACTAAGCCTGGACTTAAAGTCAGCCAGCTTTCTGGCCATGGCTCTTTCCATTCAGGCCAAGCTCCTACCTTATTTTTTTAAAACTTTGCCTCAAGTTTCTGGACCCCAGATTCAGTTTTATGTTAGATTGTATAATGATTTATGCAACTGACACACCCATCCATGTACATAACCAACATCTGGTTTGTTCTCATACTGTTTTTAGACTGGATATCATTTGTATGTGAGATTTACATTTTTATAAACCTGCATGGAAGTTGAAAGAAAATGTCTCTCCCGTAAACCCAGGATTTCTGGGCTCCTGGCTTTTGCAATTGCCTGTACTCCCCACGTGGTCACCACCCAAGAGTCTTTGCACATACTGTTCCCTCTTCCTAGAAAGCATCCTCACTTAGTGAAGAGTCATTCAACTTTAGCTCTTACTCAGGCATCTCCTCCTGAGGGACACCTTCTATATCTCCACGATTAGACCTAATTCTCCAGTTATAGGTTCTCATAGCAGGACATAACTGTCCCCCAGATCCCTTGTCATAGATACAATTTTACATGAATGTGTGTGATTATCTGATGGCTTTCTGCCTCATGGCAGAGACTATGCTAGCTATTCCTAGCCCAGAACTTGGCATGTTACTGCTGGGCCCATCCTGGATTCATCTTCTTATTTACCTCATCTTTTGCATCCCAACCACCTGGCCACCTTCCTGGTTCTAGCCTATGTACCCAGATCAGTTTTGCCCAAACTCTCCTTAAATAATGTCTGGGGCTTGCAGTTCTTTCCCTTGTAATTCCCTGTTATGATGCAGGAGCCTTGCTGATGTGGTGGTGAGATGTGTGGAGGGATGAGTTCTATAGTCCTGGATGAAGTCTTGGTGTTTTTAGTGAGCCTGTGCCCCTGGGCTGTGACCAGCACAAGGGCATCTCACTTTTGTTTCATTTTGTTTTGTTTCCTGCACCCCTTAGGTGAGACAGGAGGGCTAGAGGAGCCTGGAGTTAGGTATTTCCCTTCCCCACATCAGTTTGGTTAGTCTTTTGTAAAACCCCAGGGGGTTAAGCTCTTTTAAAATAGTTTCTCTCGAGAATAGGCCTTGTTAATAAACAGAATTTTCTGGGGCTATTTCAAAATGGCTACTTTCCCCCTCTCCCTGTCAGAAGCACAAGGGGATTTTTTTTCCTCTGGTCTTCGCAGTGAGAATGTTGTAGGGCTCCTGGACATAAACTCATAAACATGTGGGACCCCACCCCCTTCCAAGACTGGATCTCCTGGACTTTTTAACTCTCAACTTGTCCATACTGAGCCTTCAGAAATTCATCAATAAAACTTTAGGTTTTCCTACCCAGGTACTGGTTCCTGCAGAGTTTTCTGCTCCTTGGCCTCTGATCTGTAGTACAGTTGTCATTCTCTCCACTTGTCTCTTCAATTTTGGGGACAGCGGTTTGCCCTGTGACCTCATTTCTCTGATGGATGTAAGAAGAGGTGTTGATTTTTGGTTTGTTCAGCATTTTTCTTGTTCGAAAGCTCCTTACATGCTGGACCAGAAACCAGAAGTCCGGGTTTGCCCAAACTCCATCCAACATGGGAGATGGCTTTCGGCTCAGTCCTGGCTGACTTGCCCTTCCTGCAATCTTGCTGACATGTAGTCTCACGTGGGCTCCCTGGAGAATGAACTCCACATGACTCAAGACAAGAGATCTTGTAGTTGGTATATTTCAGAACAGGTAATCCGAATTTTATGTAGGCAGTCACCCAAAGTTCATAATTGAACAGGCCTAAATTTCTTCCATGGATTTTTATCAGATGCCATTCAAATCATTTGAGATTATTTATATAGAAAGAGTTTCACATGATAACAAGGATTTCATGTGATAGCAAGAATATTTATAAGAGGTCTTCTTATTAATAAGAACAAAGAAAAAGGGACTTCCCTGCTGGTCCAGTGCAGGTCCGTCCTTCCACTGCAGGGGACTGGGGTTCAATCCCCGGTCAGGGAGCTAAGATCGCGCATCCCACATGCCGCCACCAAAAAAAGAAAGAAGAAAAGTAAGACAGACAACGGTATACATGTCTCCACCTCTGTGACTGAGTCAGTCCACATGTTTTGCAAGAGTCACTGGCTGAGAACACTGATAGGCTCTGGAGAAATTACTAATGAGTTTACCATCTAATCAAAAAGGCAAAACTGACAGGAACAACTGTATTCAAGGCATTAATCATGCAGAGAATCGGAACACTCACAGAAGGAAAAAAGGCTGAAGGTTAAGGAGGATGAAGAAGGAGGCCAGGGTCTTACTTGAATCATTAAGGAGAACGAAGCCAAGTGGAGCTGTGATGGGCTGATGCTTCTCAGATATTAGCCCGTGTTTCCCCCCCCATCCCTCCCGCCTACATCCCAATTAAGCCATTTTGTGCTCATGGCCTCAGAGGAAAGGTGTGGCTTGGTGGAAAGGAGAGGATAACAAAGAATCCTTTATCTTTTGTGGTCCAAAGGCAGATGTATTTAGAGAGATAGAAAAGCTTGGACAAAATGCCTGTTGGAGATAACAGGAGACATTTTCTCCTTCCCAGACTAGAATGGTTTCCAGAACTTGTGGAACATAGAAGAGAGAGACAATTGGCATGTGCATGTGTCAGCATCTCTGTGTTGAGTAAGTCCATCAATAACAGGAAGGGAATATTGAGATGCAGATGAAAGCGTCTTGTACCTTGCCTCCTGATTACAATGCCTGGGAGGCAGCAAAACCCACCAGAGAGTTGATGAGACCCAAAGGCAGAAGAAACTTATGCTCTTAGATAGAGCCCCAGAAAGGAAGCATATCTACACATGGATCAACAACTAAAGACCCAATGAAAGGAGGATGTCTCTGTGGACAGATGCCATACAGGACCAGAAGTTCCCCATCCCCATCTTGCCTTGGCACTCCCTAAGCCTGCCCCTAAGTATGTATACCCAACGGAACTCAAATTGAGTATTTCTACTCATCCCAGAAGAATGGGACCCACAACCCAAACCAACCTAACATTAAGTTAGGTTGAATTCTAGAAAAGTACAAAATACGTTTATGGATTTAAGTCTAGAGTCACACCTGCAATCGGCTAACTGGCAAAGTTTGGTCCATCTCAACTTTAATGAATATCGCTTATGTGTCAAGTACTAAGCTAAGCACCTTCCTCTACGTCATGTTCACCACAACCTATAACAAAGAAGCCAGGCTCAGGGAGTTTAGGTAACTTGCCAAGATCACCAAGCTAGTGAGTGGAATCAAGAACTCCAACAACGGCCAGATAACAAAGCCTGTGCTTTTAACCTTCCCTCTATTCTGACTCCAGCTGGAGAGCAAAATACAACAACGAGGTACCCTATACCTGCCCTCACTGAGCTGACGGTCTAGAATGAACCAGAGGATGAAGAAGGCTTCCAAGGAGACTCACCCAGTCCGGGTGAACTAGAAGGTGCAGGAGCAAACAGTCTAGGTCATCCTTTATCTTCACGAAAAGAAAACCGCAGCTAGAGACTGGAAGGCAACCAGGTGTAGATTATCTACTCTACAAGTACAATTGGTTTTGGAATCAGAGTTTGGTGCAAATCCGCTTGTGTGGAGTGTCAGCAGTGTGGCCTCGGGCAAGTAACTAATCCACTGAACTTCACTTTTTTTACCTTTAAAACAGGAAAATTAATACCCAACTCACAGGGTCATTGTATGGATGAAACATTCAGCCTAATAACTGATTGGGAATCAATATGCATTAGCTCCTTTGCCTTTCCTCCAACACAGAGCATCCTCGAGAACTGCCACCCCATCCCGAGTCCTTCCTAGTTGAAGAATTCCCAAACTGAGATACCAGGTGGACCTTCCACAGTGAAGGCAAACCCAAGCTCCTCAAGTTCTCAGTGTCAGATGGACATAGCCTGCCTCTGAACCAGAGTTGTCTTGCGTGGTCTGGAACATTTTGAAGTCACTTCAACTGAGTTATTCCATGCTGGACCCACCAAGTCTGGTTATAATTAAAATGGCTTCTGGTTCCAAAGCACTGGCCAGAAGCTACCTCTTGCAGATACTATTCTTCAGCCTAGCCCTCAGAGGTCATGTTTCTAATTTCAGTGAACCTGTATGGGGTTCCCCTAAGTGAAAGCACATGGTCTCTGCCCTCCAGGAGTTCACAAACTGGAGAAGGAAAAAGGTATATACAAAAATAACCAACACAAAGCAGACAGATAAATTCCACAAGAGACAGTGAAAGTGCCCTAAGACATAGATTTATACTGACTGAAGAGGGAGTCAGGAAGATTCCTTAGAAGAACTGACATTTGAAGTTGGCCTTGAAGGATGGCTGTAGCTGCACCTGAATAGTAGGAGGACTCATAAGAGAGTAAATAGATGGAGATTTCAAAGCAGAGGGAGTACCTTAAGCAGAGGCAGGTGCCTTAGAAAGCCCATAGTGTATCCAGGGATGAGATGTGACCAAAATTGATGTGTGGTAGGAAGTGGCCCTGGATGGCTAAAATATGGAGAGGGTTTCTAACGCCGTTTGAGCATCTATCTTACATGGAATGGAGAGTTATCACAGATAGTTTTGTAAAATGGCTGAAACAATACTGGATGAGTGGGGACAAATATAGTGATTATTACATGCTGTAACTAGAGTAATTAAGTGCATCTTTCTGAGTAATTACGTGCTAAGGAAGTAGTATCATTGGGGTAAAAGTTTGACCATCTGCCACTGAATTTAACGCTCTTTGCTACTAACCCTAATCCAGGGGTTGTCAACTGTGGGTACAAAATAAGGTCATCTGAAGAATGTTACCCCAAAAAGCCCATGTCTGGTTCCCACTCCCATAAATTCTGAGTTACCTGACCTGGGATGGAGCCTGAGCATTGTTTTGTTTTCATTCCCCCAGGTGATTCTAATGTTCAGTCAGGCACGTTAAAATCCACGACTTGTGGGCTCCGGACCAGTAGCATGAGCATCACCTCGGAACTTTTTAGAACTAGGAAAACTCGGGTCCCGACTCAGACCTACTAGATCAGAATTTGCATTTTTTCACAGTATCCCCAGGTAGTTTGTGAGCACCAAAATATAAGAAGCACCTGTATATACAAAACTGCCTATTCATTCCCCACTTCTGCCAAGCCCATGTTAAGCCTGAAAAGGTTAGAAATAAAAGCCCCAAAGCCCTAGATATAAGGTTATTACTGAATCACATAACAGAAACGTGAATAAACTTATCTCAAATTTGCCACGTCAGGGCTTCATCGCATGGCACCAGATGACTTGAAAAGGGAGAGAAAGGGGGGGAAAAAGTGATTGTTTAAGTAGAAGGAATTCCTGACAGAAGGACTAGGTCCTAAAATAGTCTGAGGCAGATGGGGGTCAGCAGAAGCCTTCAGTGACTGGGATGTGACCATGACTTAGCACGTGCTCCTGACACAGCAGTCCAGGCTCACAGGACAGTGAGTCAACGCCCAGGAGCTGTGCCTGGCTCAGCCCCGTGCTCCTCTGAGGACACAGGGCTTACTCTTCCACCTCCATCTGTTCAAAGGACCACGTACCTGTTGTCATTTTTACCTGCAACCTTCAAGGCGCAGGCCCCCAGTGTGTTCACGTTCAAAGAAAATGCTCAAGACCAGCCATCGGTTTGTGGTAGCTGGAAGCACGGACCATCACAGAGACAGAGAACTAAACCCTCAGCTGTCCGAAGCTGCTATGGTCTAAATGTTTGTGTCCCCCCACCCCAAATTCATATGTTGAAACCTAACCCAAAGGTGATGGTTCTGGTAGGTGGGGCCTCTGGAAGGTGATTAGGACATGAGTGTGGAGCCCTCATGAATGGGATTAATGCTCTTATAAAAGAGACCCCACAGTGCTCCCAGGTCCCTCCTGCCACGTGAGGACAGAACATGAAGTTCTGTCCATGAAGAACTGCGACCCGGGAGAGGGCCCTCATCAGACCATGCTGACACCCTGATCTCTGACTTCCAGCCTCCAGAACCAATTGTGAGCATAAATGCCTGTTGTTTATAAGCCACCGAGTCTGTGGGATTTTGTTATAACAGCCCGAATGCACCAGGATAGAAGCCATTACTAAGCACCACCTGAGACCCTGCACACACCCTAATCTTGTCAGCAACCCCACCCTTCTGAAACTTTGCAGAAGAAAGAAGAATGCAACACTGTTACATGAGTCCTGACTATATACCCTTTCCCTATTCCCTCAAGACACAGTTCTTGAGACGCTAGCCTACTGTGTTCCCGCTTCGCCTGGCAAAGAAATAAAGACGCTCTTTCTTTCTCCTCCATAACTCCGTCTCCCTATTTCTGTTTGGCATCGGTGCCCAGAGAGCCAAGATTTTGGCAACAATATTACAGAGAATGATAAAGGGGGAAGTAGGTTAGGTACCTGTACTCTTCTAGGCTCACCAATCTTCAGGCAGAGAGATGAGAAGGCATAGTGGTGTCCTTGCTAAGTGTGCCAGGTAAAATCCTGGGATGACCCCCATGACTTTCACCTTTGTAAAATGTTATGGAAAAACCTGAACGAACTTTTTGGCCAACACAATGCAATCCCTTCCCCATTGAGTGTGGGTGGGATTTATGATATGACGAGGTACTTCCTTTGTGATTATGATTAAGGTTATACTTAAAGGGATTTTTCAGTTGGCTTTGAGTTAATTAAAGGAGACAGTACTTGGGTGGACCTAATCTAATCGCAGGTGCCTTTAACAGGTGCAGCAGTTTTCTCCAGCTGACAGCAGAAGAGAAGTCAGAAAGATTCCAAACACAAAAGTAAGGGAATCCCTTTGAAGATGGAGAGGGTCAAACAGCAAGGAATGTGCGTGGCCTCTAAGAGCTACTTACTACTGACAACCAGCAAGGAAATAGGGACCTCCATCCTACAACACTAAGGAACTGAATTCTACCATCAGCTCGAATGAACCTGGAAACAGATTCTTTCCCAGAGTCTCCAGATAGAAACTCAGCCCAGCCAACGTCTTGATTTTGGTCTTGTGAGACCCTAAGCTGAGAACCCAGCTAAGCCCACCCAGACTTCTGACCTCCAGAACTGTGAGCTCATAAATGGGGGGGGGGTGTTTTAAGTCTCTAAATTGGCAGTAAGTTGTTAGGCAGCAATAGAAAATTAACATACCAAGTGAGAGAGAAAACTGCAAGATAAGTCAAATGGTCACCACGAAGCTCTGAAGGCTCCAGTTGGACCCCAGCATAGAAGGGATTCCTAAAGGGACTTACCCAAGCTCTTACCTGGGAGGCCTGATCAAATCAGGAGTGCAATCACTGAAGCCAAGATCTTTCAGAAGTGCCAGGCCTTGGAGGGGTGGGCTGGACCGGAAACTAGGAGATGAAAAGATAATATTAGAATTTTTAGTAGGTGCCTAAATTTCACCTCTGCATCCCCACCTGGGGTAGGGTTTAGTTGGAGACAATAGAAAACTGCCCAAGAGATGAGACGCAGAATTGCCGTTAGCAAGCTCAGGACTGCAGCCCGGAGCAGAGCTGGACAGTGAGGGTTCAGGTGGACTGCTGGAGTCAAGGGCACAACACAAAAGGAAACCAGGGAAAGAAGGAGTCGGTGGAGGTGCAAACTAGCCAGACAGCTGTCCTCACTCTCCCTCAGGTACAACTCACCCTGCACAGACCTGTTTTGTTCCTGTGAAGTTTCCTTCTTCAAAGGTCCACCTCTGTTCTTCCCCATCATCTTCTTACTCTCCCTTCAAGGACCGGGAGAAATCCCATCTCTTCCAATCTTCCCTTTGAACAACTGCCTGAGGTCACCTTCCTCTATCAGAGCTTCCACTTTCAGTGAAAGATCCCCGGTCAACAGGAGGCGCTTCCTACCTGATTAGTTCCAAGGGCAATGACCTCATTTCTTCGAGCCATAACCCACCCCCTTTTTTTTTTTTTTTTTTTTTGCGGTACGCGGGCCTCTCACTGCTGCGGCCTCTCCCGTTGCGGAGCACAGGCTCCGGACGCGCAGGCTCAGCAGCCAAAGCTCGCGCGCCCAGCCGCTCGGCGGCATGTGGGATCTTCCCGGACCGGGGCACGAACCCACGTCCCCTGCATCAGGCAGGCGGACTCTCAACCACTGCGCCACCAGGGAAGCCCATCCCACCCCCATTTTGAGGCAGTTTTGATGGCTAAAGAGCTCCTCCTCGCACTTAATGACTGTGTAATACCAGGCAAGTGAATCCCTCTATGAGGCCCGCTTTCCTCATTTGCAAATGGGAATGAAATCAGTACCTTCCTCAAAGGATGGTTGGGAGGATTAAATAAAATATTCCAAGTAAAAGGCTTTGTACTGTGTCTGACACATAGTCAGGGCTTGATAAATGGGGTTGGTTGTTACATTGTGGAAAAAGATGCTGTAATGCGTCTGTTACAATGTCTGGTGCCCTGTAGGCACTCAATTAGTGGCAGCTCTTATCAGCTGTGGCAGCAGTCTGAAGCCATGCAGTCTCAACACGGCTCTTTTCAGCTGATACCTTCCAAATATATAAAGACAGTTGTGTAAGCTGCCTGAAAGAGAATATATGATCCATAAATGTTATTTCCGAAGTGTTCTCTTCTCCAAGTAAGAGCCCACATTACAGGTCTTCTTCTTCCAGATGCCCTCTACCAACTTTATAACTGCCTCTCTCCAAATGAATCCCACTCCCCAAACCGGAGATATGCCCATGTGACTAAATATTCAGTGAATATAGACGAGGCATAATCTACCTTCATCCAGAAAGAGCGGTTCTCCTAATTTGATGGCATTATTTTTTCATATAAAATCTGGACTTCATATTGATTACTTACATTTCCATCCATGCATCTCTAATTTAATCCTTCAAGATTATTTGAAATTTTTATTCTATTGTCCATCACGTTTGCTATTCTTTTCAACTTTGTCATCTGCAAATTTGAGAGCCCGCTTGCCAAGCCTCCATCATCATTTAGCACTAATTTTGTTCTTATATCTCATCTCCTAATGGATTTTAAGATGTTTATGGGGGAAAAAAAAGAAAAAATTCCATGCTTTATAATATCCTCTACAGTAGTAGCTTTTAAACTTTTGTAACTGAAACCTATAGTGAGAAATACATTAAACACTGCAATTCAGTTCAACTATACACACACACACACACATATATCCTGATATAAATATTTAAATATTTATATCAGGATATTTATTTATGATGCCCTCTCATATTATCCATTCTATTATATTTATTATTATTATTACTTGTTGGTCAAGACTCACTTGATCAGTTTCACAATCCATTAACAGATCCTGGTCCGTTGTCTGCAATGTGCTGTTCTATAAAATGGCTTTTAAAATTTTCCACTAAAGTGGCAGAGAAAAGGTCATCTGCGCTCTGGGGCAGGGGAGAGGTAGCAGTGCTGCACAAAGAAATCTTTGCTTTATCTTTAAAACCCTTGAGAGTGTGGTACTCCACTGTATAACATATCTGTGTTTATTTTAATAGACAGCTAATGAGCCTTTTTTTTTTCTAGTAAAAATTATAATCCATGAAATGCATTCTATTTTTATTCCATGCTTTGTTTGCCCTTTGGTGCTCCATCAGAAACCCACTGACAGATGGGTACCCCAGTTTGAGAATAAAAGCTCCACAGTTCCAGAAACAGGGCTAAGCACATAGCCATTTCTCAGTAAGAGTGGGTTGAATTCTTGATAGGCTGCTTCACTCAAGAAAGGAGTGTGTGAGATAGGATGAATTAAGTGCTCCATTCAACAAATATTATCTGACTTTTTCTCAGGATGGGAGTGGGGGGATGGGATAAAGGGATGACTAGTGAAACACTGACCAGGAAGATGGGCTTTGTAAGGAGACAGTTCCCCATGGGTCTCCCACGTTTCTGCACAGCTTCTGAGCAGAGGCACTGACTGCCTTTCTTCTGGGCTGTCTTTTCAAAGAGGTCTATGTACAATCAAAAAACCTTAGAAAATATGCTCAGATATAGAAATAGTGTTTCCCTCTGGAGCAAAGGGCAGTTTTGTTCACTGTCCAGTATAATAAAGGTAATGTGTCCCCCCAGAAAATGGTCGGGCTGGCTCATAGCCCATTATAAAAGATTTGGGTTCCCTAGGTTCGGGAGTCCTCTCCTGTAACATACCCCACTGCACGTGCAGACGCTCCCTTGCCCTCTTTATGTACCCCTGGGGAAGGTTTGGGAAACTACAGCAAATGCTGATGCTCCGGCCACTGCTGTCACCGTGAATGAGACACTGTCCTTTATCTCAGACCTAGGAGTCTCAGGTCTTCTGCCAGTGTACATGACATTGCGGTGGGCTAGCTCAGCTGGACGGTCTCACAATACTGATTCCAACAGACGAGGCTATGTCTTGAAGTAACAAAGTTTACTTTTTATTCTTTTTTTTTTAATGTATTTACTTAATAAACACATACTGAGTGCCTAATCAATGCTAGGAAATTTCCAAGAGGATGGGAATGAGGGGAACCAGCCTTAGACAAGGTCTCATAATAAAAGACAGAAACCTCATCATAAAACCAAGTTTAGTGAGGGAAGACAGGAGATAAACAAGTAATCCAGTAAGCAAACAAAATCATTTCAGAGAGTGTAAGTGCTAGAAAGAAAATAACCCAGGATGAAACAACAGAGTGATTGGGCTAGACAGGGAAGGCTTGAGGCTGGTGATCAAGGAAGGCCTTTCAGAGGCAGTGAAACTGGACCTGAGACACTCATGACAAGGTCAACCAGTGATGAGACGGTCTTGGGGAAGAAGATTCCAGGAGTAGCTACTGTAGATGCCCTAAGGCAGGAAAGAGGATGATGTGTTTCAGAAAAACCAAAAGGCCACGGGGAGCATCAGGGGAGGTGAGGGTAGAGAGGAGGGCAGGGTCCCAGGAGAGGGCCAGGTCCCAGAAACACTGGGGGGCTTGGGAGGTCCTGGATTATCATCATTTCCTCTCTCTTTCCCTTCACCCCTTCTGGCTCTCCTCCTCTCTGAAACCGTCTGCAGGGAACATTCTTGATGGAGCCCCTGGGTGGCTTTCTCCTTTGGAAAGTGAGTGGTAACTGCCTTAAGACTTTAATTTGCGGTCCACGGAAATATCTGCATGATATGAATGAAACTGTAAAGTCTGAGAGTATGTCCAGCGCATCTCCAAAGGCCGAATTTCAAACGCTTGGCATCATGGAGGAGGGACTTCTGGGTAGATGCCCTCCAGAAACTCTTGTCACACCAGTCGATGGGACAGACTCCTTCCAGTTCGAGTTTAATTTTAGGATGTAGGCACTCATCTCTGAAAGCAAAAAGTGAAGAGTGGCTTCCAGTGGCTTGTTTAAAGAGCTCCTGAGGCTTCCTAAAGAGTCTTATTTGGCACTCACCAACGAGTGGCATCCTGAAAGGAAAGAAGAGGAAATGGACCCAACGTCTTGTGATGAGGAAAGTCATTGGATAATTATATCAATTCCTCACTTCTATATGAAACTCACAAATAGGGTAAAACTCATTTAGTCAAACTAGCCCAATTAGTTAGATCTCCAAACGGAGTAAAACTACTTTAGTTAATCTACTAATTAAAAATATGGGGATACCACAAGTTAAAACTCTAGAATACGGTATAAATGTCAAAAGAAACGCTATCTTATCCTTTCTAGTAAGTAGAGCAACTTGAGATTACCACTACCGTGGACTTTCCAAAGAGATCCTGCAGAACCTGACTCACTTAATAGAATGTTCTATGATATCGCTTGACTCAGACAACAGTGCAATTCATGCAGTCTATAATTGTATATATGATTTTTAGTTCCCTTTAATTCAACAGGATTCCCATAATTTCATCTTTAGGGGTTGTTTTCTTAGCAAACACATTTTCCGTAGATAACCCACAGGTCAACTCGTCAGCCGTCTTTATCACAAACACCATATACTACTTGTGTCTCCATTGAGGTGGCTGTATCAGAGTTTTATGATCATTTAATCACAACTGATGCTGTCTTAGGGAGACTGAAAACTACTGGAGCAGAACATAGCTATCTGAATTCTCTGATATGAGTAAGAAATAGAAAAACGCTGCCATTCAGGTAAGAACCAGAAGCCTGTTTCAGGGATCTGGTCCAGGTGGGGTGGATCTGAGACTGTATCCAGCAAGCACTGTATCTACAGACTAGGTGGGGTTGGACCACACATCAGATGGCTCTGGATCTGAGTCCTAATGAGATTCTTCCCAAAGCTCAGTTAAGACAAACTAGAAGTTTCTCAAAATGGCTGTCACCACATTTATGTTTTCGGGTATGGAGAAGTCATTGCTTTTAGGTTCAGAAAGATCTGAAAAGGCTGGTGATGGGAATTTCCACAGCACATGAATTTCTGAATCCCATTTGATCCCAGGCACTTGGCACATGCAAAGCCAGACTGCCACCTACTGACACGCAGAAGGGGTGGCCTGGCATTGTTCTGTTCTTAGTGTAACAAAGATGCTGTTGATTACAAATGGTCTCCTGAACCCGGCTGCTGCTTTTTGAAAACCCAGTAGAAGTGAAGCAGTCATTGATTTGAGACCTGAATTATATATACATTTTTAAATGTTTGGAGAAAAAAATTCTCTGCCCAAACATATATAATACCTGCTGATGGGTCAAAAAGAGAAGGTAAATCTGGCATCCGGAGATTGACAGGGGTAAATGTGGCTTCATTTCAAACAGCCCCTCCTGTTTCTTCAGTATAAAAATGAGAGGCAGCAGACTTGTACCACTTAACTGAAGACTCCTCGGAGGCAGGAATTATATCTTACTTATGTTTCTTTTTCCCTAGGCCTGACATCTCTGGAGCTGGCTGGGGAGGCGGGAGATTAATTGAAGACTTTTATTATTGTTATTTTTAGTTACAAAACTGCAGGAAAACAGTTCCTGTCGGATGGTGCATCTCTGGCTAGAAGGCAAAAACGCAGGTGGGAAAAGGGTTGACCATTAATCATAAGGAAGCAGGGAAGGAAACTGAGACAGGAAATGTCAACAGCAAGATGTCCTTCCTCTGGGTCACTCTGAAGGCACATCCACAGACCCGCGCGCTCAGTGCCGGGCCCCGGCTGCAAACAAAGCCAGTCCAGAGGAAACGGCAAGCAATCGAATAAATCGGGCAAATAAATCGGGCATGTTTCCCTTCTAAAGCAAAGGGATTAGCTCCTCCTCTCTTTGGCCCCCAAATTCTGGGAATCTGTCTTGAAAGAAAATGCTTTCATATGGATGAGAGTTGAAGAAGATGCCAAAATAGTGGAGGACAGGAGCGTAGCCTCACGTAACTTTTCTGAGCCTCAGTTTTCTAGTCTGTGTAATGGGGATTTGCCCTCCTCCCAGAGGTGCTATGGAGACCAGGAGCGTAAGCTGATGACATTGGGCTTGTCGTGACTCTTAGGAATTCTTTTGACTCCTCTCATGATAGAAAATGAAAACCCAAACCTTAACAGTCCCTTTTGCCCCAGTCAACTGAGGCAGGGCAAACCCAGTCCGCATGGGGACCTCTCAATCTCTGTTGAGGATGGGAGACGCAGTTCCTAGAGGCGCCCCATTTGTGCCTTTGATTAAAGCTTCTGAAGAACATTTACCTTCCTTTTGATTTTGTTAAATGTTGGCTTTTCCAGACAAGTATTTTTTTAAAGGAATACATTTTGTTGATATTACAGATTAAGCCCTAGGGATAAATGAATGAAGTAAATGCTTATGCTGTGATAGCTTTTATCCCTAAAAAATCTTTTACTCCCAATACTGTTTTTATCTTCAGATATTTCAGCGTTGGGGGGAGTGATTCAGAACACAGGCTTGGAGTCGAACGGATATGAGTTCAATAACCACATCATAAGCCTTCAGTATGAATTATTTGGCATTTAAACTCATCTATGCCTCAGTTTGCTCATCTGTAAAGTGGGAGAAATAAACACATGATGGCTAACCCCTCCCTCAGTGGTAACTGGTGAGTTTATGATACATCTGGACCATAAAGTTTCCCAGTCTTATTTTTTAATAAATTGGCAGGCTCATATTCATTCACCATTTATTCCAGACCTATAGTTCCTGGGCATCATATGAAGCAATTAACTTGCCAGTGAACGGAGCTGGACCACTCAGTCTAGTTGATGAGACAAACACACAAACAAATGATTGCAGTTCCAATAAATGCTGTCCCAGAAGAAAGTTCTAAATTCATTTGGTCTCCAAAGAAGGGCATGATCACCTCCGCTTGGGTGGATCTGAGACTTCACAGAAGTGGAAATTCATACCTGGTCTCATTGGATGAAATGGAGTTTTCCGGAAGGAGGAAAGGAAGGACATTCCAGGAAGACCAATAGTATACTCTGAAGCCCTCAGAATACAGCACCGTAACTTGGAACAATTCACCAGCTCTGAGGCTGCAGTATAAAATACATAGAAGCAAGTTCAGGAGATGGGGTTTAGGGGAGCTGGGGCCAGGCCACAGAGAGCAGAATATTCCATTCTAAGGAGTCTGGATAGTAACTTGTAGGAAATGAGTAGGTTTTGAACGGTTTTAAACTAGGGAGAAAACAATCATAGTGTTTTTAAAAGATGAGTCCAGCAGTCTGACTGGATCGGAGAGAGGCCCGGGACAGCGGTGGGTTAAGTGCCCACTCTGATGGTTTGGGCCCAACAAGAAGACATGAAGGCAAGTCACAGGAAGGAGAGGAGGACACAGGGAAGAGAAACGTCGAGAAGGTGTCACTGGTAAGACCTAGAAGTCCTTTGACATCTTTTGAGGAGAGGGAGAGAGGTGTGGTGGAAGGAAGGGAAGGGGGTAAACAGTGGAAAATTCTAACTAAATGAACCTTTTTAAAAATAAAGTTACAGGTGCTGGGAATGCGGAAGTAAAGCCCACAGCCCGGCTTTCAAGAAACATGAATCATCCAAGGGAGGGGCTTCCCTGGTGGCGCAGTGGTTGAGAGTCCGCCTGCCGATGCAGGGGACACGGGTTTGTGCCCCGGTTCCAGGAAGATCCCACATGCCGCGGAGCGGCTGGGCCCGTGAGCCATGGCCGCTGAGCCTGCGCGTCCGGACCCTGTGCTCCGCAACGGGAGAGGCCGCAACTTGCGAGGCCCGCGTACCGCAAAAAAAAGAAAAAAGTCACATCCAAGGGAGAACATGAACGGAAACCAACAATTAAGGAACAGGGTTTATTGTCTCACCTTGACTGCTGACTTCTAACCTCCAGGACTGTGAGACAATAGATTTCTGTTGCTTAAATCACCCAGCTTTGGAGCACTTTGTTAGGGCAGCCCTAGCAGACTTCTAGAAGAGCATCCGTATGAGAAATGAAGACCTCAAAAGATTTTCACAATCATTCACACTGCAAAGAAAGTGCTTTGATCCCACCTTGTTGTCACAATGAAAAGAAAAGCTTTTACCCTGAGCTGTGGGCAGAAGGAGCTCTGGAAAGCGGCTGAAGAGGAACGATCTGGAGATCAGAACAAGGTGTGGGTCTTTCTGTGACTGTCTCCTCTCATCCAATCAGAGGAAACCAACTTTATTAGCATGGCCTCCTCTGCTACCACTCTCACTGATAGTTTAGGTTTATAGTCAGTGGTGTTATAGCAAATACAGGGTAAATACATGTACAGCAAACTGGCTCTTCAAAAGAAAAACGTGTACATACATGTTTATTATAGATTTTTAAAATTGATATGTAGCATTTAATTTACAAATAATAATACCCTTGGTTGTAAATTGTTAGCCAGTTGATTCTCATGGAATGCTTTCATTGATTTTTGCCAAACCCTTGCATCTGGAGCCAGCCTCTAATTGCAATTAAACCATGACTGATAAATGGAGTTGTTTCCCAATCCACTAATTCTTCTCCCAACGAATGTGCTGTCATGAAATCTGATATGTGACTTTCTGTTAAACTATTTCTCACCCTTGTATTAATTATATTCATTAACTGAACATGTTCCAGCTTCGGCAGTAAATCAAGCTCCAATTTACCATGTCTACTGATTTCCATGGTGTAAATACTGCACAAGGACCAATTTCAAGCTACCGATGTGTCATCACTGAATGCAGATTTGGGGAGAAATGTCCAGTAGTGCACCGTTATGTAGTATTTCCACCATTCAGAGGCCATAGATGTAGATAACCCAAGAGCATAGGCTAAATGTACTAAAATATTTAGGCAGTGATGGATTTTAAGTATTATTGTCTTTGTTTTTGGTATAATGCATCTAATTGTAAGTTTGTATCACTTAATTTTTTATAATGGCTGTGTTTAACACCCAGCTCTCAAAATACCTAAAAATTTAACAACTGGCTCTCCTGGGCTGGTGCAAGCGAGCCCCAGCACACCACTGCATGTGGCTATTAAGAGCTTGTAGATTTTCCCATTACGTGAACACAGGCAGAGTTTCCAAGCTACACCCTGAAGAGGAAATAATGGCACCTAATACAATATTACTCTTTCTCTTTCTACCACTCTTGCCCCAAGATGCAACCCATAGAGTTCAGCATCATCCATCATTAGTCATGAATACTGATTATATCTTATGGTGTACACCAGCCTGTGAGCCCTTAAGATCAGGGACCATGTGTCCACATCACCAAGCAGAGTCAGATACATGGTAGTTTCTCAGTGAATGTTTGCAGAACCAGTGACCTAAAATTATTACCTAGTGTTCCAAGCAACCACAAGTCTACTTAGGGTGCGTGACCATTTTTTCCCCTTCATTGTCCCTTTTCTGATCAATTTATGGACAAAATGGCATAAAATTAAACAGACAAAATGAACTGGGTCCACAAGTCATTCCTGTCTTCCTCTTCTAAGCTTAGTTGTTAAAGAATGGCTGTTTGGCTTGGTGGGGGAACGAGCAAAACTGTCTGAATATCACCCTAGGAGCCCTCTCTGGACGGCTTAGACTACAAGTCAGCTGGAATCAGCAGAAGGGGCTGCTCCCAGTGGGACCAGTAACTTTCTCCCTCTAGAAGGAAGGTACATAACGTCCTACAGGCCCCGAGGGAGGTCTCTAAGTGCTGAACGGCTAATATTCCCAGACAACTTCTACCTACAGTTGGCTGCCCAACCCTAGATTACCTGCTACCAAGCAAGCTGTGTATTCCCCACTGGCCTGGGTACTCTCTCACCTGTGCTGTAAAGAAAGAGTCCTGCAGAGAGGTGGGGTCCAGCCACTGAGGTGGAGACCCACACTGAGGGTCTATCAGTGCCCTGGCCCAGCACAACTTTCTGGGACAATGAGAAAATCAGGGGTAGAGCCCTTCTCTTCTCTCAATGCCCCCGGCCTCTGTTAGTTTTTCACTTCCCCAGTAAAGCCTGTATTATAACCCAAATGGTGTAACATTGTTGAATTGGCCTCAAACCCAGATGGGATTCACTTGGCAGAACACGTAGGGCCCCAGAGGAACCCACCTTCAGATCAGGCACCCACGATGTTCTGCGTTGGCTGGGACTCTATGCATGTGGCTCCAGGGGAAAGCCTGAGCCAACGAATCCGGCAACCCGGAGGCCAGCAGTCCCTCAAATAGATGTGTGATCTGGTGACCATTTCTCTAGATCCCTAGTCCTCAAATGGCCTATGTGTGAATTTCCAATAACACACAAGCTGAAAAGCAAAAGGCGGTCAAGTAAAACAAAACTCTAAACGTCCCTGGATGCCATGAAGCCCACCGAGCTACCGCACTTGATGTCATATGATCTTTACATGGTAATTTCTTGTTGATGCCCGGAGGGAACTAGGGGCCCCGTGTTCACAGTCCAGAACCTAAAGAGGCGGCTTTGTTCTGGGATCCTTTGGAGTACAATGAAAGAGGTATAAGAGGGCTTGCCTGGTGGCGCAGTGGTTGAGAGTCCGCCTGCCGATGCAGGGGACACGGGTTCGTGCCCCGGTCCGGGAAGATCCCACTTGCCGCGGAGCGGCTGGGCCCGTGAGCCATGGCCGCTGAGCCTGCGTGTCCGGAGCCTGTGATCCACAACGGGAGAGGCCACAACAGTGAGAGGCCCGCGTACTGCAAAAAAAAAAAAAAAAAAGAGGTATAAGAGACTCAATTCTTCCAGATGTGACATGAATATGTAACAAACAAATGGTAAAAGGTGAATCTCAGTTCTTTGAAAGCTCTACAGATGATCCGACAAAAAGAAGGAAGGTCCCCAAAAGATGCCAAATTATACACCAGCATATTTGGTTCCTTTCAGTCTTTTCTGATCATCATTGGGAAGCAAACACCCAGGGTCATCAGCAAGACGCAGTTGGTGACCACCTTAACACATGCAAGACACACGGTAACTCTACACCAGGTGCCACTGACCGACATTTTGAAAAATATTTGGAGAGAACGTCTGGGGCACCACGTGGTCAGACCACACTGACTAAAAGAATAGCAAGCTCTTCATGCTTCTGCTTCATGGGCTCAAGGGCTATACGGAAGCAAATTGATCCAAGTCCGAAGGAAATTGGAGTCCATTTTTTGTTATTCTCTGATGCCTTTGAAAAGGTAGCATAATTCTTTGCCGAGGGTCAGGAAAATGAAACTGGGCTTTGCTTCTCGTGCAGTACAGCTCAGCAGTGACAAGCACAACGGGGTCGTTGTCTTCACATCTTCACATCACCCTAGCTGCTACCCTACAACCAGTCCTGCTACGCCTTCAGATCAGGCACCCACGATGTTCCGTATTTTTTATGTTGGGAATTATATTGTTGGTTGAGACTGTCAAGTAATTACCAACAGCAAAAAACAAACAAACAAACAAACCCAGCACAAACACAACAGCATGCGGCCCTAGGCTGACACATACCTCTGACTCTAGCCCTGTTGAGAAGATTCTTTTTGAACAGGGAAAAAAAGGCAGTCATAGCCACAGAAGCTGTTTACAATAAACGCTGTCAAGAAATTTTTTGTAATATGACATTAATTGTGATTGAAGACCTGTACCTACAGTTTCTGTCTGCAGACTCCCAGATGTTTTCTTTTTGCTACTTGAATCCCAAAGCCCTGTGTGAAAGACTGAAGGTCACCGCAAAACTCAAACGTTAATAGCTCGGTTTTGATGGAAGTAGTTAATGTCAGTATATTTTCCATAACCTATTTATTCATTGCACATCTACCTTCTACCTAACACTGTTGTTTCCACACACAACCGTGTAACATAAAGACATTCTTGTGATATAATATTAAGTGAACAAAGAAGGCAACCTACGTACACACAAGGTTCCCCTGTAGAGCTCACATCCATTCAACGAATACCTACAGCATTTGTATTCAGCAATCTCTATCTTTATTTGGAGCTCTGGAACTAGGTCATTTTTTTTCCCTTTTAAAAATAACCCAGCATATTTTTTCAAGGTTGGTAGAGTTGTTTTGATTCTTTCACCTAGCACATAATAACGGTGAAAGCTATGTTTATCTTAAGGATATAGGGTAATTCTTAGCGGGCTCTGAAACCCACCAAGAGAGGAGTGTCTGAGATTTTTTAAGGTAATCATGGTGTGAGTTCTTAGCATTCAAACCTACAGTAAATGGTTTCAAGATGGACAATATAACACTGATTACCAAACTCCAAATTAACATTCATGTTCCACTTCTAAGGTGACACACCTGGTTCTGCTTACCAGTGAGTTTAATTTCTTTAATAACTACAAATTGGCAGGTTATGCCTTGCATAGTCATTGAATTTCAGTGTTTTGAAACCAGCCTACCTGTGTTTCAACAACCTTGTCAGTCGTTTCAGATCTAATCATCAAACCATAGTGGCAGATGCAAAAAAGTGCAAAGCACCATGATTTAGGAATTTATAATTTCCAATAAAACAGATGTATGTAAAAAAGTAAAACTGTAAGAAATTAGTTATAACTTTAACGCGTTAAGACGATACTAGAAGAAATGTCCATTTTGGTGCTTGATTGAGTATATGGATTCAAACTCAGATCTGACTGGCTCCAAACTCTGTGCTCTTGGGTTAGACATAGACATTTCCAGAAAAGGTCTGCCAAACTTGCTCTATCCACTAACCTCAGAATTTGTCTTTTAGCCAAATGTCTCTGAAAGGCTCAGCTGTCTTTCACAAAGAGGAGACATACGGCAATTGCGAGATGGGAAGACCTTGATACAAGTCTTGGCGGCTGGTCTGCAGGAGGGACTCTGGAATGTTTTTCCCCAGCAGGGGCATCTCATGTCATCTGTTGTTCTGGAATATTAAGGACACTCTCCAGATTAATTGATAATGACAATGGTAGCAGTTGTTGGCGTTCCTAAATGCCTGCATGTTAAGGTTTAGAGGACTTTTACATGAGAAACTGTGCCATAGAAAGATCATCTGTCCTGGTTTTGAGCTTGTCCTATAGTTTATAAGATGTTATCAACTGGGGGAAACTGGGGGAAAGGGACACCGGACCTCTGTGTCCTATGTTGGCAACTTCCTGTGAATCTATAATTATTTTAAATTTTTATATTACAAAAAAAAATTGTAACTCTGTAGTTCAGCAGGAGGGACACACCTTTTCCAAGGTCAGAAGTAGAAGAGGCTCTCCTTGCAACTCCTAAACAGACCACCTCCCTGCTTTGCTCTCAGTCCCAGAGCCAGGCTTTGCAGCTGGGGCTGGAGGTGGCCTGGGGTGGAATTTGGAATTCAGAGTCGGGGGTGGCGTGATAGCCCTGGCTCTCCTACTAAGTAACTCTGTGATCTTGCCCACATTCCTTAGCTCTGAATCTGTTTCTTTATCTGTCATATATGTCTGTCTCTTTCAGAAAAGGCCACCTTCAGTTCAAATGAGATAGTGATGGTTCCTTGAGACAATATGTATGAAGGCCCAGGTAGCTGCAAGAGGACATACAAACGTGGGTTTCTTCTGAAAATCATCTTTGCCAGATTTGGCCCAAGAGTCCTGTGAGAGGCCAGCAGCCCGACCCACGAGATGCTTAAGTCCCTCGGTTTTGCTGCAGTAGAAGTCCTTGAGATGCTCATGACTCAATGGGCTTGAGTCTTTGCCTCTTAACCTCACCATGAGCCCAGCACCTCTACTCAAAAGAAGCGAATCAGCTCCTCTTGGTTTTCTACAGCTGCTTGCATTGCCCTCCGCACACTCCACGGCCCCCGGCCTGTCATGCTGCCTGTACTAGTCAATGTGTCCCCACCATCGTGGCAGACCCATCATCAGCTGTGGCTCAGGGCAAGTCCCCAAGCTGCTTTCCAGGGCTTCTAGTTGGAGGTTTCGTCCTGCCCTGGCCTGTGCCACAGAGCTGGGCAGTGGCACTGAGCAAAGTCTAAAGTGCTCAAGTGCAAGGGGATTCCTTCCCCATGGAAAGGTGAAGACCAGCATGGCTGCATGGGCTTTGCTTTGACCTTGAAGCCACATGGGTCCTGGAAGCACGAGCTGGCCGGCCTGATTTCCTGCTGTAACCTGCACACCTGGAGAGCTCTCCTTCCTGCTCATGTCCAGTGTGCGGGTCGAGTTTACTCAGGAAAACAGGGGCCATGCTACCCCTTCCGCCTACGATGAGTCTTAATTCGGGGGAAGGGAAACATCGAGGCAGTTATTTCTGGAAAGCTGGGCGTCTCTGATGTGGTGTGGGGACCGGCAGCACCCATATCACCTGGGAAATTATTAGAAATGCAAAATGGGGAGGGCAAGCCCCGGACCCCCTGAGTCACTTACCGCAGGAGTAGAGCCAGCAATCTCGCTTTAACGAGCCACCCTCCCACCCAGTGCTTCTGATGCATGAGAACTACTCTGAGCTTCTGGCAAGTTGCTATGGATTTACACCTGCCTGCAACTGCTCCTGAGTCTCACGTGTCTGCCTCTCTTTGGGAAGCTCTGCCCCAGGACCATTCAAGGGGAGCAGATTCTGAGAAATATGTTTCCCAGCTTCTCCTCTGCAGAGGAGAACTTAGACAGGGATATTAGTGGTATCAGAGAAACAGGTCAGCACAGCCAGTAAGCAGGAACTTATGATAGATACCCCTGAGGCAGTTCTGGCCATATTCACAAGGAGTCATGCACCAAGTCATGTACCAGATCCTTGTCTTCAAGGGTGTCCCCTTAAAGCCTCACCCAGGGCTTTTAAGGGTTGGACTATGTGCCCAAGAAACATCTTTCTACCCCAGGGATGGTCACAACCCCCCACCCCTTTACATGAGAGTTTCACATTTAAAAAGTCCTTGAGGTACAAGTGGGGAGTACATAAGTAACACCAAAGTGGGTAGAACTTGAGCCAAAGTAGTTAACAGAGAACTAAAGGAGTGACGTGGGGTTACTAATCATGGAATGCTAACATTCTGGCTCACCTTTCCGTTTCATAATTGGAAATTTATATATGCAAATGTATGGAAATTATATGCAAACACCCCCAGGATTAAACAGTCACTAACATTTCATGTTATGCATAAGCATATTAGGTCAGTTTCCTAATTGACGCAAAGGTATTTTGGCAGCACTGGGCAACTGCAGGGAAGGTGGAAAGGGAAGGGGAAGATGGAGAGGCAGGTGAGAGTGCAAGGATGCCAGAAGCAATCAGCACTGACTGGACTACCAAGAGACCGCTGGTAGATTGCATTTACTAAAAATTTTCAACACCTGTGGGCACCCACCATGAGCCCGGCACTGTGTTAGGTCCCAAAGACATAAGGAAGAATAAGACACAGTCCTTCTTTTCAAGTGGTTAATGTTCCAGTAGCCAAATAGACATACATACAAAAAATTTAGAACAGTATAATTAGTGCCGCGGTTAAGATTGTGGGTAACTCGTGATGTGATCATTGGAGAGAGGAAGTATTGCTTCTTGGGGGCTGTGCTGGATATCTTTTATTTGCCTCTCTATATCTGCTTTCAATCTTTCAGCACCCTCTCGGTGGGCTGCCTGTGGTCACCAGCCTCCAAGACAGCTCCCAGTGACCTCCTTCCCCTGGTACTTATGTTTCTGCATGACCCTCTCCCTCATTGTATTAAGGTTGATTTATGTCAGAAGAGATACATGACTTTCAAAGCTAGGTCTAAAAGACATCACAGCTTCTCCACTGTTCTCTCCCTCTCTTCAATCACCTGCTCTGGGAGGAGCAAGTTGCCATGTCATCAGGACACTCGGGTAACCTTATAGAGAGGCGCACAGGATGTGGAACTGAGACCTCTAACCAACAGCCATGTGAGTGAACAATCTTGGAAGCAAGTTCTCCAGCCCTCAGATGACTACGACCTCAACCGGCTTCTTCAATTAACCTCATAAGAAACCCTGAGCCAGAATCCAGCTAAGCCTCTCCCCAGTTCCTGCTCCACAGAAACAGGATAATGTCTGCTATTTTAGCTACTAAGTTTTGGAGCTTCGCTACACAGAAATAGATAACTAATACACTGGCCTATAGACTGCACCAGCAGTCTCCCTTGCCCTCTCACTTCCAGTTGGGTTCAGCTAATAAGGGTTATGAAGAGAGAGTGAAGGTAGAAAACAGTGACTTGGGGAAATTTGCCTACCAGGCTTCTTTCCTACGGAGTCACTGTGTGCTGTGTATGAAGGTCTCAGTTCCTGTTTTGTGGACAGCCCCATACAGCTACTGTCACCAGGTCCTATAGTGACGACACTCTTCCCCTGCCCTTTTAGGCCCTGATGTTACAAACTCCAGCATCCTGTCATCTTTCCGTTGTAACTTCCATATACCCAGACCATACCTTTGTAAACAACCCCTTTATGAACCCTCCCCAAATTACCCAATTTGAGTACGCACCTGTTTCCTTCCTGCTGAAACCATGGCTAACATAAACAGTGAAACTCAGGAAGTCTCAAAAAAGTGATATTTGATCCAAGTCTTGAAGGATGAGTGTAATCTTGTCAAATAAAAAGGGAAGAGTAACACATGTTCTTGTATCAGTAGCCACAGGCGAGTAGAATATCTCGTTCCAATATTGTTACAGCTATGGTTGCTCAGTTCCATGCGACACCATTCACACTGTGTTCTAAGTGGATGACACATAGAATTAGGCAATAGCATCATAATTGTAGGACTGGGTTTCAGTCCATATCCAAAGGTGCATACGAAATATTATTTTCCAAATTTTCTACAGTTCAATTTCTATTTCTATTTCAAACAACCCATCCCATAGGCAACAAAGTTTCTTAATTTGAGATTTCTGCTCTCCCTCCCCTAGGATGAAATGGGGCAATAGGAGATTTAAAAATTTTTCAGCAAATATTTCAAAAACACCCAGCAGTGTTTAATAACATTTTATTTCTTTGGAATACACTAATTCAGTATCTGTTATAGTTCAGGGTAGGTTAGATTAGCGTTCAGGGTGGCCAATGAAAAGAGGTTCTGTCACACAGCCCATTAGGCTGAATGGGATTCAGGAGCACATTTAATCTCTGTAACAGAGCAAATAACTTTTAACGACTTTGGTCCATCCACTGTTTGTATGTAAATAGGAATGCTAATTATATACATAAGTTTTGTCTACTCAATACAGCAGCTCAGCACGACGTCCACTTGGAAGTCTTCTGTCAGAACTTTGTGAGAATTGTTTGAGCTGCTTTTTGCATTTAAAATACATTTCTTTAAAAAAGACTCAAATTCAGTCTAGTAACTAATTTACATTGACCTTCCACCCAATTAGTGCCCACCAGTGAAGCTTAACCACAGCTTGACAGGGATGTTGGCCAAAAAATGGCCAAATGCATTATAATATAATCTGTAGGATCAATGAGGCACACTGAAATCTTTTCAAATCCAGATTATGAAAAAACCCTTGAAATAACTAATTAAAATAAGAACCGACCATGCATTCAACCAGCTGAGCTGAAGTATTTACTTAATAAGGTTACTGGCAATAACATTGGAGCCAAGGGAGCAGAATGGAAAAGACGCCCATATCACAAAGGCCCAATTGAAGCCGCAATTAAGTATGCTGATCCTTGCTTTCAACCTGAGATAAGAGGTGGAAATGCTGGAGCGTACCATTGGTTAAGCAGCTGTTTGGAATTCCCTTGCTCCTTTTTCTGCTTTCACAGAACACCTGCTGGGGAAGTGCACAAAATTGCAAGACACTTGGAAACCAGGGCGTGAACTTGCCTTTACATCCTGGGAAGTAACCCCAAGCGTCTACCGTGAACACCAAACTGAGGGTTAAAGCACAGGAGACGAGGCTGCGACTTTCTTCCTAGCCAGTTATATTAAGAAAAGCAGTTGTGGTATTCTGCGCCCAAGGTACAAGGATAGTTCTAGTTTAAAATATTTGTTTCGGGCTTCCCTGGTGGCGCAGTGGTTGAGGGTCCGCCTGCCGAGGCAGGGGGCGCGAGTTCGTGCCCCGGTCCGGGAGGATCCCACCTGCCGCGGAGCGGCTGGGCCCGTGAGCCATGGCCGCTGAGCTTGCGCGTCCGGAGCCTGTGCTCCGCAACGGGAGAGGCCACAGCAGTGAGAGGCCCGCGTACCGCAAAAAAAAAAAAAAAATTGTTTCTGTTGCCCTGTCATTGTCCAGCTGGGAGCTCTCTGCAGTTCCACTGATTGGATGGGGAAGGAGGAAGCCATCCTCCACCTTCCTGGACCACTCCACCCCATCATTTTCTTGGGAGACAATAACGATGACATGTTTCAGGTATATACACACCCACCTGATTCACAAACCACATGTCCAATTCTTTTGTTTTGAAAAGAGTCTTCATTACTATGTTCAAACTAGATGAGGCTAGTTTGTGCTGTGGTAACATCCTCCAAATCTCAGTGGCTTCAAAGATTGATTTCTCACTTGTTGGACACGTGCTTCATTGTTGTCTGAGGGCTGTCTTCTAAGTCATCCTCACAATGGGACCCAAGCTGACGGAGCTGCCAACCGTCCGGAATGTTGCCTGGCTCTATGCCAAATAACACACTCATTCTTTAAACTTCTGCTTATATTTCATTGGCCAAAGTATGTCACCGGAACATGCTGGAGTCAACCCCGCCATTGTGCATGAAGTAATAAAAATCCGAATATTTATGAACAGTCCCATGACCCTTCAAAAAGTTCTACATATTCCTCCCAGGAAGGGATAGTCACAAAGGTAGAAACGTGAAAGGAAACAGAAGCAAAAGGAAGTAAAGCAAAGAGCAGATCAGAGACGCGGATATGAGAAAACATGTGAGGAAAGGATGGAATTTGTGGAGAGGATTTTTAGTCACTCATATGACCTATATTTAGATTTTTGACAGTTGCATATGCACAAGAAATTTCTCTTCTCATCTTCTCCCAACTTTGGCTCTTCAACTGGTAAAGAATGACAGGCAGAGGAGGGTGATAAGCTGACAAGACAGCACCATGCTGTGTGTGTGTGTGTGTGTGCGTGTGCGCGCGCGTGTGTGTGTGTGCCGGTGTGGAAGAGCTGTCATGTGAGGCAGGTTGTTTTATTAATCCTCCAAGAAAATGACCAGGGTGGAGGAGTCTGAAAATGAGTGTCTGCAACAAATAGCTCCATTATGGCACTCGTAGGTGTCCACACCTTATCTCTACCAGGAGCTCCTTGGCCAAGGAAGAGGGAAGGGTTGGAGATTCTGTAGCTCTCCAATCACAATTTTCAGTACATGGAAATGTGTGAGTCCAAAAACATCTCAGGCCCAAGAATGGATGCTCAGATTTGGGAAACAAAATGAATGCCCCAAACACAGATGCCCCTATTGAATATGAACCTAAGATATATTAAATAATTTTTTTTTTAAATCCAGTGGGTAAAGGATGAGCTATTTCATAAAGAGGACTGGGAAATCAGGAAGTTCTCCAGAAAGAAATCCATCTAGATACTTGCTTCAGCATTTCACTAACTGACATAAATTCTAGCTGCATTAGGGATTAATTAAACCACTGTATTTCAATTAAACCACTAAAAGAAAAACTTAGAAGAAACTAGGTAAATACATAGTGTCTGGATGGGAAGGACTTTTTAAACATTAAAGCTACAGTAATTTAATTACAAGAGAAAATAGCAATAGATTTTACTACATAAAATTTTAACTTATTTGTCCAAAAATCAAAATAAAAGGTGTGTCAAACTTGGGGGGGCTGCGGGGAATGGTATCTAATGTGATAGGCAAAATGTGAAGGGCAAAGATGAACAAATCTTCACTGTGTTAAGGGCTCTCACAATTCAATAACATAACAAAGAATATGGCTAAACATAAAAAGTCAGCTTCTACTGGTGAATAAAGTAATGAAGGTAGGTAGACCAAGGGGAGAGGCCATAGATTGGGGAGGCCAGGAATAAGGACAGCACCACGGTTCAATATGTCCCATGGGCAGACTAGTAAGGGTACCTACCGTAGACCCACCAGGTGTACACCCAGGTACATCCAAGCTCTCCCCATCAGGCCCTCTGCCCCATCTACCCCCTATACTTCCCCAGCAGTTGCTGAGTCAAGCAGTCTCTCTAAAATTAGTCACAAATATTCTAAGCATGACGAACAGTACTGTATCAGACACATGTATCTCATGTCATTCTCATTTGTTTAGTTTTGGGCTATCCCAATAAATAGCAAGGCTCTTGAGAGTGTGAGCTTCCTGTCTTTATGAGAGGAAGCTTGGTGAAGTGAAAAGAACAATAAATTTTTTTATTAGTTATCTATTTTATACACATCAGTGTATACATGTCAATCCCAATCTCCCAATTCATCCCACCACCACCCCGCCTGCTTCCCCCCTTGGTGCCCTACGTTTGAAAAGAAGAATAAATCGATTCAGTGTTGCACCTCCCCACCTGCACCCCGCTGTTTAGTGCGTAACCTTAGGTAAGCCTCCACTCCTATCTGTAAAGTGGAGGTGATTATATTCAATATAATCACCAGGTTAACATGGAATCCAATGTCCTGATAAATTTAAAATGTCATAAATCATAAAGTCTTATATAAGTTCCCAAGAAGTTTACCATCACTTTTCATACATAATAAAAACAATAACTATGAACATTTTTTGTATGGTGCCAAGTACTCTGTCAGATGCTTTATTTACATAGTAACCCTATAAGGCCAGTAGTATTATCTTCATTTTCAGATGAGAAAACTGAGAGACATAAGGAGATTGATTAACTTGCCCAAGACCATGGGTAAATGGCAAAGAAGGGACTCCTTTATTACTTTGTATTTTCCTCTGTGTCTAGCAGACTGTATCCCACATACTGCGTTCAGTAAACATGGATGACATGATTAAGATTATTTATACTGTTCATGTAGCAAAACAGCCTTTGTAGGCTCCCCTGCTGTAATAGGCTTTTATTACATGTTTACATCTAAAGAACATAACTTGCCCTGAGGTTTACCAGAAGTCCTGCAATACTCGCTTTGTGTAAGCTGGTGTGACCACATTTAAAGCCAGGTGGCATTAACTTTCTCCTTTCAAGCTTTTCACTCTTTGTCACTAGCTATAAATAAGTCTCCTCCCTGGTAGGTAGTACTTAAAATGCTTCATCTGACTTTCTACCTCCCTGAGCGTCTCAACCAGGTAATCCTTGGGGGCGACTAGACTGGCAGAGTGATACGTGCATCGACCTCCCGCATCTCTCAGTGTCAGCCAGACCATAAGGGCCCTGTAGTGCTTGATTCACTATGGTGACAACACTACTTCTTCCAGGTTTTACCTTCCCTTTGCCCTTGAATTTGTAGTTTCCAAGTTGCAGTATTTACCACAGTCCTGAAATATATTTATTGTTTTTATCTGCAGGTGAAGGCTCTGATTCAAAGAAGCCAAATATAAAATATGCTTCTTTACAAGCTGGACTGCAAAATAAACAAATCCACTGTGTTTGTCTTTGCCTTCCTGTGACAGTTCACAGAAGTTTAAAGCAACCTTATTGTACCCCCTAAGAAAACTCCCCTAAAAGTCAGAACTTCAGAGTTTACATTTTACAGATGAGGATCGGAGGTCCAGGGAGGGGACGTGCTTTGTTACCCCAAAGACCTGATTTGGTCTTAACTCAGTAAGCAAGGTCCCCGACTCACGTCTTCAGGGATCAATTTGAAAGGCTGGCAAAATGAAGTTTACTTCATTCCACCCCCCACTCACCATGGATTGCAGGTGACCCTGAGGGGAGAAAAAAGGGGCTTCTCAGGATTCTGGTTCCTGTTCCCCAGACATGTTCAATCACCTCCACACAATGAACATTTGAAAATTAAACAGAGCTCAAGAGCTTGAAATCTCTTTACCAGCTAATCACACCATTCTGAGCAGTGAGAATCCTGGAGAAGAAAGAGCACAGCATTATTGCATTCGTGTTAAGCTGGTGATGTTTACTCACTCATCATTGGTCAGGGAGCTTTGGTCCCTCTCGCCTTTCTGGTTCCCATTTGGAAAACATCATATGAGATTAAATTAAAGGCATCACCAGCCTCGCGCTTTACTTGGTACTTAAAGCTGTCTGGAAGGACCCCCGGGGCATCACAACTGAATAGTTGGATCATCTGCCTGGTATGATCCCCTTTGCTCTGGATTCGTGAGAGAAATCGTCTGTTTGCATCAAGTCTTAGAGCATCAGTCCTAGAGCGCTGCCAAGTGCAGACACACGAAGCCATCGATCTCACCAGTTCTCACATTCATGCCAAGAAGTTCTCAGTTACGCTTGAAATTCCCAAGAAGCTTCAGGGCTCTTGGAGCATCTGAAGAGGAGGGAGCAAACAGAAAATATAAAACACTGGCAGCCAATGAATCGAGTGAAGGGTGTGTGGTGGAAGATGCTGATAAACCTCTCTCTCTCTCTCTGACATCCTTGGCTATCACCCCTCTCTACTGCTGCAGACACCGGAGCAGACAGACTGCACCAGCTCTGTTGCAAAGGGGATGGTAGTATCATCGTAAGTGGCACGCTTTACTTGGGAAGAGACGATGCATTTAAACGAGTGAATTCCTTGGAGGAAGAGGGTGAGTCATCAAGGAAAGGAGGAAAGGGATGTTATCTGCTTTCCCATGCTTTTACCTCCTGGCTTTATAGCTGCCTCCTGTGTTCTGCTCCACAGGCTTCTGTTTTAAATTATCACTAAATGAAATAGAATTAAAATGGGATGGAATAGCCTTTGGGTGACTCTGCTTTGCATCTAAATCCTTGAAAAACAATGGAATTCCAAATTCTGAACACTTTCGTATTCAAGGAATAATTTGAGTTTGAGGATAAGAGTGATTTTTTATAGCTTCTTTGTAGTAAAGAAGAAAATATTGCTGCATTTAACAAGGAAGAATGTGATGGGGTTGAAGAGGAGAGCTTACTGAAGCTAAGAGACTAGCCCCTGATCCCTTGCCTCTGACTCTTCATATGAAAAGGGAGGAATTTGCAGGATGGATTTGACTTTTCTTAGGGTGTGAAGAAGTTTAGCAATATAGTTGTAGCCTTTAGACTGGCCCTATCTGGTACCTTCCAACACTGTGATATGTGACCATAAGACCAATTCAAGTTGGATGAGGACCCAGTGTCCTTAGGGATTAAGGAACCACCTTGCCCAATTCCTTTATCCACTCCTCCAACCATCTACACTGAAGGTCAGAAGGGTTAGGTAACTTGTCCAATATCATCCTGCTGAGGGGCAGCAGACTGACTGCTACCATTAGCCAGCACCTGGTGGTCCCCCAGTCCTTCACATTGTCTAGTATAATGTTCAAGGCTCCAGCTTGAAAAACCAAAGCCACCAAAATTGACACATACCACTGCTATATTTAAAATAGATAACCAACAAGGATATACTGTATAACACAGGGAACCCTGCCCAATATTCTGTAATAATGTAAATGGGAAAAGAATTTGAAATAGAATAGATACATGCATGTGTATAACTGAATCACGTTGCTGTACACCTGAAACTAACACAACATTGTTAATCAACTATGCTCCAATATAAATAAAAATTTTTAAATAAAATAAAATTTAAAAATAAAAAAAATAATAAAATGAATTCTTGGAAAAGATGAGAAAAAAAAAACAGAAGCCCAAGAAATAGAAACTCTGTGATCTGACTAAGAAAAAGAAGTCTCTTCACTCAGCCCAAGACAGACTTTTTTGATAGATTTGTTATAAAGCCTCAGATTTAGAAGCATTCCTTGAGGTGGCCAATCCTTTTGAGGATGCACACTTCTTTGGATAGGTTGACAGGGAAGAAACGTCCTCCATGCACACAGACACGTTATTGGTTACAACTCATATGAAACCCTCACTCCTTCTGAAGAGTTCTGAAACCATCTTCCAGGAGGATGATTCCGTGAGAAGAATCTTCAAATATTAACAGCACTTTGAAGAGAAATATAAAGACCACTGCTGAAATTCCTTGATAATTATAGTCACCGAGGAATTAAATCCTGTGTCTGTCAGAAGGCAGAGAAGAGTCTCTTGGGCTGGGCTCTCAGAGAACAGTAGGCATGGAGGGAATCCCTTCTGCATTGTCTGCATTCAGAAAATAGGATCTCTTGGGAAGAGCCATGAAGCAGGAACGTTCAGTGTTACTAACGACAATGAGAGGGTCAGTGACTTACGACAAAGGAAGCGTCAGTCACGAGCTCAGCTGGACAGCCACACTACTGAGAGTGTATGAAAAACAAAGCTTACACTCAAAAGAAAAGCAAGTTAGGAGCATGGCAGATAACAAAGGAATGAATAAATACAAACGGTGAAAAATTCTCAGCCTCACATAATATAGTAAAAGAAACATTTTTTCATATGTCAAAGAGAAAAAAATAACCTTTAGATCGTAATTCTCTGCCAGAGAATTATAAGATTACAGCCTTCTTATTTAGTCCTGGTGGAAGTTTACATTTTTCAGAGGGTAATTTGAAATAGTACAGGCCTTCAACATGTTCATGTTCTTTAATTCAGTGATTTAACCATTTATAGAAATGTCACACGATGAAATAGGGTGCACAGATTAATATGTAAAAATGTCATTGATGTATTTATAACAGTTCAATAATAGGCAATTGCCCGATAAAAGACAATTGGCTACATATTTAGCAATAGGCAGGTGTCTACGTAAATTATGGTCTGTGGAGCCATGACTATTGGGCAACCATTAAAACTATGTTGACAATAGCTACTTTTGACTGGGTCCTTACTCTGTGATAAGTTGATATGGAGAATGTGACAAAAGGATCTAGCTGCATTATAAATACATGCAAAAACTTCACTGAAGGGAACAGGAAAATAAGTAACTTGGAAATGAATAGTCTATAAGACTAAAGGCAAAAGAAACTGTACATAAGCACTGTCATCTAGTTAAAGTTCTTTCCTGTAAGAGTATGGGTTAGCAATTCTGAAACCACTAATCACGTACACAGTAACTGAACAATTAAGTAAATAGATGGAGGATGGTGGGATAGAAGTTTCTCACTGTTGAAGTGAGAGATTACAAATAAGCAAGGAGAGGATGTTAGATTCGTCCATGTGGTAAGGGATTAGAGATGGCTACGTCAGTATAAACTCACATCTTGCTTAATATAGATACAGAGGGTTACATATAGAAATATATATACATCATTAGAATATACAAATATATCCCCTTGCTCTGTCAGATAAGAGGACCTAGAAGCAAAGACATGCTAACAAGAACAAGTACACATGGTGTCCAGTTCATTGTTTCTAATACCATCTCCAGTAAAAGGAATCAGCGCTTCTTGGAGAAATGGCTGATTCTAGAGCTGCGGCAAGAAAATGGAGTGCCAGAAAGTAAGACAAAACAACAAAACAAACAACAACGACAACCTTTACAATAACGGGGGGGATGTCAAAGGGACACAAAAGCCAACTAAAAGAGCTCCCAATGTTCAAAGCTGGGACAATTAGAGCAAAAAATAAATAATACAGTATTGGATTATAAACCAACATATAAGATTGATATAATAACATTGACTCATAAATAGTGAGTCCATACTGATACAAATAAGTGATTAAATATAAATAAACGTGGGACAAGAGACAAATCCCCCATGCGGAAGCATTCCAAATAATTTATGTAGGTACTGAGCTTTCAAGGAGGTGGAGCTTAACTCCCACTCATGAAACGTGAGCTGCACAAAGTGACTTCCTTCCGAAAAGTGCAGTGTGCAAAAGAGGAGAAAAAAAAAGGTGTAGCCTTACAGTAGAGAAAACTGATATACACTAACTCAGCCAGGTGATCAAGGTCAACATCAAAAGTTATATCATGTTGATGGTACGTACCCTTGATATGATGTGATGGGCATGGTACTTTATTTCTGTGGTTTTCCTCCCCCAAACCCATAACTGCAATCTAATCATGAGAAAAACACGAAATGAATCCCAACTGAGGGGCATTCTACAATATGCTTGACCAGTATTTTATTCATTGAAGCTGTCAATGTCATCTAACACAAGAAAAATATAAGAAACGTTGCAACCAACAGCAGCCTAAGAAAACATGACGACTAAATGTAATGCGGCATCCTGCATGGGATCCTGGAACAGAAAAAGGACCTTAGGGAATAAATGAGGAAATCTGAATACAGTATGGACTTGAGTTAACAATAATGTATCAGTATCGGTTCATTTGTAACAAATGCACATACTGTTCATAAGAGAGGAAAGTGGGTGTGGGGTATATAGGAATTCTCTGTACTATCTAATAATTCGGTAAATCTAAAACTGTTTTAAATAAAAAGCATACTAACAACAAAAAAATCTAATCATCACGGCTAAGTGATGTCCAAGAAAGAGGGTTAATAAGTATTGAATCTGCTCTCCAGTTTCACATTTGGCTGAAATAGTTTGTAGGCAACTTCTCCAGGTTGGAACAAGTATGATTCATTAAGGCAGCAATAAAATTATCTGCCCTGAATGTTACAGTTTCAGGAGGATTCCTAGAGGGTGAGAAAGTTCCTTCTGCCCGCTGCCACCCTTCTTTATATCTACCTCATGATCATGTTATGAACCTTGAAATACAGCAGACATTTCAACAGGCCGTTTCCCTGCCCCGCCTGCCCCATATTGCTGGAGTTTGATTTAGTCATATACCTGAACCGTCTCATTATTTCAGTGTAGCCAAGAGGAAATTAGTACCGACACCACATCAATTCTTAATTGGGTATCTTTTATTAAACAGAAAATGGGAATTACCAGATACTCACCTGCCGTCTGAGTCACTCTAACACCTACGCAAAACAGCCTCTGGATCTCACAACTGCCTTTCCTGTGACTGATTTTTCATCACAGGATCTGAGCGTGACAGAATTAGGTGTGGTAAAAATAATATTGAATATGACAACAATAACACATAACATTTATTGAGCACATTACTATGTGCCATGTCCTGTTCTATTTGTCTTTGTGGTTTTTCTTGTTGGTTTGTTTATCTTTTAAATAAGAATAAACTGAATTCAGAAGAGTGCAAGAAGGTAAAACAACTTTATTTTCCTCCTGCCCGTGACTTTCATTTAGGCATCCCATCACAGTCCTAGACAATATATCAGACAACATTTTTCAAGTCACTCTCAGGGATGAACAAACATCCCCACTTTGACATATTAACAAGTCCCACCCAGTCTTATATCAAAGCATCAATCTCTCAACCAGTTGGAAGCTTCTCCTTCTATGGAAGCTCAGGCTTGACTCAGACTGAAGCCACCTGCCATGGGCAAGAGGACGGTGGGGCAGGATCCTCTTTGGTGCTGTTTCTCCACCTTTTTTTTCTTCTTCAGTCACCGTGTGCCTCCAACTGCAGCTGGGGGTGAGGGGAGGGAGAGAGGACAGGGGAGGAGCAGATGAGGTCTCGCCTGACTAGTGCTGCTATAATCTGATGTCGATGTCCTCTGGCGGGTGGACGTTGAATGAGTGCTTGAAGTTTTGGCACTAGACTATTGTACTCAATATTTTAATATGTTTAAACTGAAGCTGCACCACAAAGAGACACCACGTCACAGCCATTCGGATGGCTGCAATCAAAAACAAACAACACAGACAAATAACAATAAGTGTTGGCAAGGATATGGAGAAATTGGAGCACTTCTTCACTATCATCGAGAATGTAAAGTGGTGCAGCCACTGTGGAAAACAGTAGGGCAGTCCTTCAAAAAACTAAAATAGAATTATCATATGATTCAGTAATTCCACTTCTGAGAATATACCCCCAAAATTGAAAGCATGGTCTTGAAGAGATATTTGTGCACACATGTTCGAGCAACATTATTCACAATAGCCAAAAGTTGGAAGCAGTCCAAATGTCCAGAGAATGGATAAACAATATGGTACATATAGACAATGGAATATTATTCAGCCTTAAAGAGGAAGAAAATTCTGGCTCCAACATGGATAACTTTGAGGATATTATGCTAAGTGAACTAAGTTAATCACGAAAAGGCAAATACTGCATGATTCCACTTATATGAGATGCCTAGAGTAGTCAAAATCATAGAGACAAAAAATAGAATGGGGTTGCCAGGGGTTTGGGGGAGGGGGACAGGGAATTATTGTTTAATGAGTACAGAGTTTCAGTTTTGCAAGATGAGAAGAGTTCTAGAGATGGATGGTGGTGATGGTTGTACAATATGAATGTACTTCACACCACTGAACTGTACACTTAAAAATGGTCAAGATGGGGGAGTCCTCTGGTGGCCTAGTGGTTAGGGTTCTGGGCTTTCACTGCCATGGCCTGGGTTCCACCCCTGGTTGGGGACCCGAGATCCGGCAAACCACACGGCATGGGCAAAAAAAAAAAAAAAAAAATAGTCAAGATGGTAAATTTTATATACATATATTTTACCACAATTAAAACATGTTTAAACTGAAATGTAACCCCACTAAAGTAATAAAGTTGTGATTAACAGAAAAAAACTGAAATAATAATATATGAAAACAAAACCTGTTAAGTGACTAGGAGAGCAATGACATCTGTTCAAAGTGTGGCTAAAAGATAAGAGAGGGAGATTCAACACAGTGCTGCTGAAAGACAGTAGCAAAAGAAAAAGAAATTTTAAAGCTTCTTCATGATTTACTGCTGCTAGGGACAGCTTGCTCCATAAACTAATTACAGGGACTAATTTTTTTTCTCACAACAGTTTTATGAGGTGCGGTGGAATGATAACTTTTCTGAAGAAATAAACTGTTCTTAATGATACATTCTGATCATCCATTGAAAGACACCAATTCCACTGACTCTTGTCTGTGTAGATCTTTGGGGGCCAGGCCTCCCTTCTAGTTATTGTTGAAGTAAAATTCAAAATGGCAAGTTTCCAGTAGAGGAGATCCTTTGGGGAGGAAGACTTTTCTAGCTCCTAATAAGGTACCTGAAAGTAATCAGTCAACCTCAAGGTGGACATGAGGTGGAAGAAATTGTTTGATCACGGAACATTCATCAACCAAAACCTCCCTCCTTCTGGCAGGAAGTGGGTTTAGATCTCAGCTGGTCTATGAATCTCTGGTGTAATGACTTGTCCTAGCTCACAACACAGGATAGGGCAACAATTAGTCCACTGTGCCCTTATGCTGCCATTCATTTTTCCTTTTCCATGTCCACTGTCTCAAAATCCTGAGGCCGCCCTTGGTCTGCTATATCAGGTTACATCTGTCACCTCAATCACTCTCCCGGTCTACATGGAGAGGTTCCTGAGATAAGTCAGCAGAATTCGTTGCTGTTGTTATTGTTACTGGTGGTTTCTACTTACTAACAGCACTTTTAGGAAGTGAGGAACTGAGAAATTTCCATTTCAATCACCCCTTTTCTGGAAATTCTTGCCAAAAGCCATTGAAGCTTTTAATAGTCCCTATTTGGAACAGAGGCCCACTTCAACTGGCAAAAACATGTTAGTCTATTTCTTCCATTAAATCCAAAAAATACAGAATTTTTCATGTTTTTCTTCTGTATTTTTTCAATTGTTAAGGAGTTAGGAGGATATCAAGATCACTGAGAACAGAACCAGGAAACTGAAAGCAAACAGTGATAGGTATTCAGCTGGTTGACTTGCACTCTATGGAACGTAGGCACAAGGGCTGTGTCAGTGTGTTCCTTATAGACAGAGTGAAATCGATCACATTGAGTGTGATAGCTTTCCATTGCTGTGTAACAAATTATCCAAAACCTTACCAGTTTTAAACCACCAGTATTTATTATCTCACAGTTTCTGTGGCTCAGGAATTCAGGTGTGGCTTAGCTGGGTGAGATCCCTTAGAAGGTATCTCATGAGGCTGCAATCAAGGTATTGGCTGGGGCTGCAGTAACCTCATGACTCAACAGGGGCTGGAGAACGTGCTTCCAAGGTGGTTCACTCTTGAGGCTGTTGGAAGAAGGCCTCATTCCTTGCTGTTGTCAGGAGACCGCAGTACCTTGCCAGGTGAACGACTGTCTGAGTGTCTCCATAGGACTGTCTGAGTGTCTTCACAGCATGGCATCTGGCTTCCCCTCAGAGTGAGTGAGCCAAAACAGAGATCAAGGAAAAAGCCATAATGACTTTCTTTCCTAGTCTTGGAATCCAAACACCATCACTTCCACCATATAATATTCATTAGAAGCAAGTCCCCTAGTGCAGCCCACAGGCAGGAGAGAGATGAAGCTCCAACCCTTGAAGGGAGGAGTACCAAAGAATTTGTCTACGTATTTAAAACCACCACATTAAGATTTGGAGATGGTGGTTGTCGTCGTGTTTGTTCGTTTTGCACTTACATTCACAGTGAGTGGAAGTATCCTCAAGTGAAACCAATATGAATGCCAATTACGGAGAATAATTTCGGTAAAGTCTAACATGATACCCTTTATTTCCAGCCACAAAAAAAAAAATTTTTTTTCCTTTGAATAGGAAAGACAGAGAAACTCCTAAAAGCCTGTACTCCAAAATTCTAGGTAAGGATCAAAAGATTTTAAAATAAAATTTCTTTTAAGATTGTTCTCTTTTTCCAGTACAAAAAAGTGATATTTTAATAAAACAGCATGATTAAAGAAACTGCTAATGTATGCACAGAGTTACATTCCTGGATTCAGATGACTGGGGTCCAGTCTTATTTCCTTCCTAATAACAATAGTTTAATCAAGGAAGTAGTTCTTGATGAAAATCTAATGCCCAACCCTTTATAAAAAAATTACCACAAACTTCTCAGTTAATCAACTAGCATTCATGGTGTAAATTAACATTCACGATATAAAACCTTCAAGTTCTATCTAGGTTGATTAAATAAGGCAAGCTAGGACCCATTCACATTAAATTGATTTCAATTTACTTCAACCCCATGGAAGTTCTTCCATATATTACCTATATTAGTTTTCTTTTATATAATGCATTTTTAAAAATCACAAGAGGGATGAGCATTTGAACATGGTATAGGACATCAGAAAAACTTGTTTGGGGATATTACGTACACAGTTTTAAAATTATCTGCTGGTTTTTTGAAAAAAATATCCAGAAATGGTTATTTTGATGTCCTCTTTTTTCTAAGTAAAAGCAAAATCTTGGTCACTATGCTGCCCTTGAAATTGTCTTTGTTATCAAAACTAGCATCGCCGCGCCGCGCCGCGCCGCGCCGCGCTTCGTGCCCCGCCCCCGAGCCGGCGGTGGGCGTCTGTTGGTGGTGGACGGGGTCGCACGGCGTCCGTCGCTCGTCGTGGCGGGGCCGTCTCGCGGCTGTGTGGAGGATGTGCGGCGTTGGCGGCGGGAGGGGTGGAGAGAGAGAGAGAGAGAGAGAGAGAAGGAGACGGTCGGTCGGGCGTGGAAGGAGGCGGGGGAGGAGGGCCCGGCGGTCGGGGGGCGACCAAAGGGTTTTCTCAAAAAAGAAAGAAAAAAAAAAAACTAGCATCAACACATTGTAATATGTTGTCATAAAACCCACCTGTCTTTATAATTCCAAAGTTGAACTTCCAGTTTAAAGATGGTGGTTTAAGGTCAGAATATACTCTTACCTTCTTGGGAATCACCTGAAAGCCACAAGGAGAATGAGAAAGAAGAAATGCAAAATTCATTTTTGGTAAAACTAGGCAAGAGAAAACTCCATACCACCAAATAGATGGAAAGGCTGCCAAAAGAAGACCTCAAGTAGGGATGTGTGTGAAAGGACAAAGGACCAAGAAAATGCAAAAAGTCGAAGAAGAGAGGGTCATAATTTAAACTTTGTACATGGTTGAAAATAAGATTGAATTTGGGCCAAAAAGCACTAACTGAGAATAAGACAGGCACTCTGAAAAGAAGATACAATCGTTTTTAATACTTATGTAGCAAAAAACATAGAACATAAAACATAATCTAAATCTCTCAGAAAACTTCATGATTTTTCTAAGTATTTGATCTCTGTTTTGTTGCTAACCACACTCATACTTCTTATTCAGTTATGCTTCTCTCTCTAGAATTAATGACACATACTCTGGAAAAATCAAAAGACCATATCCACAGACTTTTTAGGAGCCACTTTATGCAGATGAAAAGGTCTACTTGGGATCCTTCAGGTGGAATCCATGGGTTCTTTCATATACTGCTTTTAAAATTTTTTCTAGGTATTCTAAAATTTGGTTTTGATTTCAAATCTTTGGGCTAAAAGTTCTTTTTCCAATTGATAGAAGCTTTTTATTTTCAGTCTTTATTTTAATTAGGTACTAGTATTATTAGACTCTGATAAGTGTATGTTTCTTTATTGTCTTCTTTTTAGATTTTATTGAACTAAATTGTCAAAAGTGCTGCCACCCAGAATTAAGAACAGTTATTTAAGATATAAGACCTTTGTTCTCTCCAACTTTCTACTAGCAGGAAGCAGGCTGAGATAGCATATGCTTTAGTGCCGGCTTCAGAAGTGCCGGCTTCAGAAGTGCCTGCTAAGGAACATGACGATAAAGAAAGAATCTTTCAGAGAGCAGAGTCAGGAGCCAGAGGACCATATGTAATATGAAGACCTACTCCCAGGAAGTAAAATTCAGGCTACTAAAGAAAAATTCTCTACTCCCAGGATAAGGGGGCCAGGCAATACTTGACCCTAGGGTTTGAATATTGCTATAAACCAGTGACAGCCATGTACCTCCTCTTCCTTCCCTTTTTTTTTTTTTTTTTTTTTTTCTGTATGCGGGCCTCTCACTGTTGTGGCCTCTCCCGTTGCGGAGCACAGGCTCCGGACGCGCAGGCTCAGTGGCCATGGCTCACGGACCCAGCCGCTCCACGGCGTGTGGGATCTTCCCGGACCGGGGCACGAACCCGCGTCCCCTGCATCGGCAGGCGGACTCTCAACCACTGCGCCACCAGGGAAGCCTTTCTTTTTGAATGGGTGTGCCTGTGGAGGTTAAGCTGTCTCTGCTCCATCATGGAATGCAGGATGAACAAGAGGAAATAATGCACAGTTCTCCCAGGCAAGAGGAACCAAATTCTAAACTAATTTAAATGAGAGCCCAGATGTCATAATTGGATGAGATTTTGGCAAATCTTACATAAGGATATTTTGCACGTGAGAGGGATGTAAACAATAGACAAACGAGTGGACTGTTGTAGAATAAATTGTTGTTCTCAGTTCTTCATGCCCACTCAGTTTTAGAAGTCACTTCCTTTGTCATGTGACTTCACAGTAACACCACCTATAGTAAGCAGAGTATATTTCCCCAGGTCATTGATGTTGGCCATGTGACTTGTGTTGGCCAATGAAATGTGGGTATAAATGACAGCATGCAAATACCATGCTGGATGACTCAAGAGGCATCATGTGTTTCCATTTGTCCTCTTGTGCTCCTGCCATTCATCTTGTGGCAACATGACCCCAGGAAGCCACTGGACCAGAGAAGATGAGAGACACATGGAGCAGACCTGAACCAGAGCTGCAGCCTTGAGCCTGAAGCCTGGTGCCTAGCTTAGTGGAGTTGCAGCTAATGTGTAGATCCACAAACAAGGAATAATGTTTTGTTGTTTTAAACTAAAAACCACAGGGAAAAATAGAAGAAATCACAAAAACATAAAATTTTTAAAAAGAATTAGAAAGAAATAACTATAAATAACAGATCTTCCTCAACTTGCAATAGGGTTACATCTCAATAAACCCATCATAAGCTGAAAATACCATACGTTGGAAATGCATTTAATACACCTAATGTACCGAACATCATAGCTTAGCCAAAAGTACCTTAAATGTGCTCAGAACACTTACATTAACCTATAGCTAGGCAAAATCATCTAACACAAATCCTATTTTATAACAAGGCGTTGAATGTCTCATGTAACTTATTGACTACTGTACTGAAAGTGAAAAACAGAATGGTTGTCTGGGTAGAGAAGTGTTGTGATTTGACCCCCGCGATCGTGTGGCTGACTGGTAACAGGGCTGCTGCCCAGCATCACAAGAAAGGATTGTACCATGTATCTCTAGGCCAGGGAAGGACCAAAATTCAAAGTACAGTTTCTGCTAAATGCGTATTTCTTTTGCACCATCGTAAAGTTGAAAAATCCTAAGCTGAACCGTCATAAGTCAGGGAACATCAGTATTATAACTATAGAAAACTACAATAATTGTATAGACTTCTTTGCCCAACTATGTGTAAATAAATTGAAAAAGTGAGATAAAATGCATAATTTTTAAGATAAGTACAATATACCCAAACCAGCTTCAGACAAGACAGTAAGTCGTAACAGACCTTTTCTATAGAAGAAATAGGAAAAATTGTCAAAGAGCTATCTCTCATCAACTTTATGTTAAAAGTAATAGTCTCAGATGGTTTCACAAGGGAATTCTAAGCCATCTTTAAATAACACATACTTCCAACATTATTTGAACTGTTCTAGAGCATGGAAGAGGAGGGAAAACTTCTAAATACCTTTTAATGAAGTAACGTTGATACCAAAATTCAGCAAAGATTTAACAGGAAAAGTCAAGTACAGATCAAACCAATGTATGAACACTAACAGAAAAATATTTAATAATACTAGCAAGTAATATCCACCTCTAATAAGTAACACATCTGTCCTAATGGAGTTTATTCCAGAAATGCAAAATGTATCAATACTAAAAGAAACTTATTAATATGTTTTACGGTATCATATTCAAAGAATAAAAATTGTATTATTTCCATCAATGATGCTGATAATGTATTTGATAAATAATTCTTACTCGATTATTATTTTTTTTAATTTTTACTGGAGTATAGTTGCTTTCCAATGTTGTGTTAATTTCTACTGTACAGCAAAGTGAATCAGCTATATACATACATCTATCTCCTCAAGATTCTTTTTTCTTAATCTCCTCAAGATTCTTAATCGAATAGAAAAAGATGGGTATTCTCTTAACATGATAGAAGACATCTGTCTCAATTCAGAGCTGGCCTTATGCTTAATGAAGAAACATTCTTTTTTTAAAAATATAAGTTTCAGGGCTTCCCTGGTGACGCAGTGGTTAAGAATCCGCCTGCCAATGCAGGAGACACGGGTTCGATCCCTGGTCCGGGAAGATCCCACATGCCGCGGAGCAGCTAGGCCCGTGCGCCACAACTACTGAGCCTGTGCCCTAGAGCCTTCGAACCACAGCTACTGAAGCCTGCGCGCCTAGAGCCCGTGCTCCACGGCAACGGAAGCCACCGCAATGAGAACCCGCGCACAGCAACGAAGACCCAACGCAGCCATAAATAAATAAATAAATTTATTTAAAAATATATATATATAAGCTTCAGGTGTACAGCATTATAATTCAATATCTGTGTACACTGTAAAGTGATCACTACTATAAATTAGGTACCATCCATCACCATATAGTTGACCCCCTTCATCCATTTCACCCACCCTCCAGCTCCCTTCTGCTCTGATAACCACCACTCTGTTCTCTGTATCTATGAGTTTGTTTTTGTTTTGTTTGTTTGTTTTTTATTCCACATGTGAATGAAAACATAGAAACAGCCTGTTTTTACAAATAGGACATCTATGAACATATGAACATCCTCATACATATCTCATATGAACATCCTCATACATAGCTCATTGTGGGCATGAGATGATTGCATTTAGGTACATGCATAGGACTAGAATTTCTGGATCAGAGTATATGATGCTTCAGTTTCGTAAGACAATAAAAATTAATTTTCAGAAGGGACTGCACCAAATTACACTCCCACCAGCAGTGGACGGGAGATCTCACTGACCCACATTCTCACATACATTTAGTATTGTCAAAATTCTTAATTTTACTGCAGACTGCAGTTATTTTAGTCCAAAAGAAATAGCATTAATTACACACTGTGTGCCAGGCAATTTCACATGTACTGTCTCATTTTAACCCTGTACTACTGGCATCCTCGTTTTATAGATTAATTTTGTTCAAAGACACAAAGCTCCCCCAACAGGCAGCCCTTCCTCCCAATCCAGTAGAGAAGCTGAAAATCTACCAACTGGGTTGGAGCAGCTCGCTAAGGAGCAGAGAGGGGAGGAAACAGATCCAGGACATACATAACATGTGTTCTTAGCAGCTTCCAAAATACCCAGTGCTGAGACAGCTTTTAGGTGTTAAGGAAAAAATACAGACTTAGGAGGCCCAAAGGCCTGGAATGGAATCTATGTCCCGCTGCTTACTAGTTTAACAAAACAGAAAATTACAAGCCAGGTTTTTTGGCTGCGTTTTGTCTTTGTTGCTGCACACAGGCTTTCTCTAATTGTGGCAAGCGAGGGCTACTCTTCGTTGCGGTGCACGGGCTTCTCATTGCGGTGGCTTCTCTTCTTGTGGAGCACAGGCTCTAGGCACACAGGCTTCTGTAGTTGCAGCACACAAGTTCAGTAGTTGTGGCACGTGGGCTCTAGGGCACATGGGCTTCAGTAGTTGTGGCACGTGGGCTCAGTTGTTGTGGCTCGTGGGCTCTAGAGTGCAGGCTCAGTAGTAGTGGCACACGGGCTCAGCTGCTCCACGACATGTGGGATCTTCCAGGACCAGGGCTCGAACCCGTGTCCCCTGCATTGGCAGGCAGATTCTTAACCACTGCGCCACCAGGGAAGCCCCAATATAAGAAACTATTGAAAAAAATGATAAAGAAGCAGACTCACAGATATAGAGAACAAACTAGTGGTTACCAGTGGGGAGAAGAAAGGGGGGAGGGGCAACATAGGGATAAGGGATTAAAAAAAAGGTTATTATGGGATTAAATGAAATCATGTGTGTGAAACTTTGGAAGATTGTAAAGCACTATCGAATCTTTTAAATAAATTAATTTTTTTAAAAAAATAGAACACAGGACAACCATGTCCTTACATCACTAGACCACTTGACTATTGGGATTCCTTTCCACTGGTAACCATGGGCCACGCAGAGACCCCGCAACTCTCCATGATCTAACTGGCTTCCCACTTCCTCTTGTCCCACTCATCGTCCTCCCCATTAATCCCTCTGGCTCCAAATTCTTCCCCTTCCAATCTCTTCTCTTCTCTGCAGAATAATTAAATCTCCCCACTCCTATTCCGAGACACTGCTTCAGACCTATCCTAGCCTATCCACAGCCAGGAAGGTTCTCAACCACACATTTCTTTCATAGTAAAATGATCAACCCCCTTAACATGCAGTCATATTAGTAAATAGCAGTTTCTGCTTGCCATTCCATTTCCCAGGCTTTGATTTCAATCCAAAAATAAACTAATTGTATTGGAGGTCATCCTAATGAACCACAGAATATATTAAAACTTTTCAGATGTCCAGTCTCAAATGTGTTTTTCTCTGTGAAACTTTCCCTAGTTGCCCAGGTAATTGGTTCTTCCTCCTACCTTTTCCCAGGATTTATCTTTTTGTGGTGTTTATGGGGTTTTTTTTTTCCCATTCCACCAGTCTGAGGATGGGAATCATATCTTATTCACCTCTGAAGCTAAACTCTGAAGCATCTATTGCAGCGTAGGCATACAGTAAATATTTGTCAAATCAATCATTCAATACCAATTAAGTCTGGTCAAGATTGAGAAGCAAATTGTGACAACATGGTTGGAACTTGAGGGCATTATGCTAAGTGAAATAAGTCAGACGGAGAAAGACAAATACCACATGATTTCACTTGTATATGGAATATAAAAAAACTAATAAGCAAACGAACAAACAATAAATAAACAAACCAAACCCATCAAAAATAAACACATAGATACAGGAAACAGAGTAGTGGTTACCAGAGGAGAAGGGGTTGGGGAGAGTGAAATGGGTAAAAGGGATCAACTGTACAGTGTTATGGAAACTCACTATTTGGTGGTGAGCACACGGCAGGGTATAGAGTAGTAGAAATAGAATGTTGTACACGTGAAACTTACATAATGCTATAAATCAAAGTTACCTCAATAAAACAAAATTTTTAAAAATTGAAATGAATATTGACATAAAGAAACAATACTTTATCAGGCCATATAACCATCTCAAATAAAAAATTGAGCAGCAAATCAGATACTTAGTCCCAGACAACAAATGTGCAAATCCCTACAAGAGTGAAGCTGTAATGCCAGAAGTTAGAAATGGCCTTTTAAACCCATACAAACAACAAAACCAGAGAGCTTTTCAGTGCAGAAAGGTACAGAGTGTACCTTTGTTCAGCTTATTCTGGAGCAGGCTTTCTGCCAACCTTGGCTTTCTGCTTTCATCAATTCTGTTCTAGCTGTGCGGTCTCTGAAACTCACAGAGCCCACTTCACTCGGCGATGACTCACACTCACCATGTAACAAATTATTTCCATTTTGATATCATTTGGAGGCACTAGACAGAAAGACTATAAACCCGTCCTACAACAAAAGATGGTTTCTCAGTAGAAAGTTTTCACCCACCTCCTCTCTCAGCTAGTTTCCAAAGAATAATTATAGAGCGAAACTTTAAGCTAACTGAAAATCATAGCTGTGTCTAATCATCCTTTATACGACATTGTACGCAAACTTGAGCTTAGTAAGTACTCAATACATACTGAAATACATGGAAATAACTATAAAGTAGATTCAGCACAAGAGTAACTTGAACAAAATATGTATATGTATATAGGTGTGTATATATCTGTACATGTATGGTGTATTTTCATACATATATACATACATATACATACACACATACGCGGAGAGAGAGTGAGCCTGCATTATAGACAGTAGTCAGTAGTGATGCTTGATCATTTATTGCCCTATATACACCACGCTATGCCATCTGTTTATCTGTTCATTCCATCAACATTTATTAAGTTACAGCATGCCAGGGAGAACTCAAGCTGGGAGGAAAAGATTTCTTGTCTCTTTACAGCTGTCTCTGATTTTTCTCTCTGCTGGAGCAGAGAGGAAGAGGAAATAGAAAGATAACACAGCCTTCCCAGGGTTGAGGGAATCAGTATCTTGAGACGCCAGCTGCTTCAGGCCAGTCTCTTAACTTTACAGGTGAGGAAGTTAGATCCTTGCCTGAGATCATCCAGCAAGAGGGTCGCAGCAGGGCCAGGAATGGAGCTGTGTCTCTCTTTATTCATATTTCTGACTCCACTGCTTCTCAAAGTACGGTCCACAGACCAGCAGATTCCATGCCACCTGGGTACTTGCTCAAATGCAAATCCTCGGACCTCACCCTGGACCTACTGAATCAGGTACTGGAGGGGTGAGACCAGGCATTCTGTGTTTTCACAAGCCTTCCAGGTGATTCTGACGGTCACTCAAGTTTGAGAACTGCTATTGGAGTCTATACTAACCCTCAATGTTTCTACAAGCCATGGGGTTAACATTCAGGGTGTCTAACTCAGGGGTTGGCAAAGTTTTTCTGGAAAGGGCCTGATACTGAATATTTCAGGCTTCGTAGGCTGTCTGGTCTCTGTCACAGCTACTTAACTCTGCCACTGCAGCACAAAAACAGTTATAGGCAATACTTACATGAATGGGCCTGGCCATGTTCTAATAAAACTTCGTTCATAGAAATAAGTACTTTGTTTATAGAAATATTATTATTTAAGAAATTGTAATAGAATAATAGGGGTAGATGTGGCCTAGGGGCCATAGTTTGCCAAGCCCTGGTATCAAATGTTTGGAGTAGATTCTTTAACCTCATAATTTAAATTCTTAGCCATTCTGGTTAATATCAAAATCGTTTAGCAACTTATGGCTTCTGTCAATGTCAATGTTGAATGTCAATATCTGTGTGTCAGCGTTGGTGTCAATATCTATCCTTTCCAGACTTCCCTGGTGGCGCAGTGGTTAAGAATCCGCCTGCCAATGCAGGGGACACGGGTTCCAGCCCTGGTCCGGGAAGATCCTACATGCTGCAGAGCAACTAAGCCCGTGCGCCACAACTACTGAGCCTGTGCTCTAGAGCCTGCAAGCCACAACTGCTGAGCCCACGTGCCACAACTACTGAAGCCCATGCGCCTAGAGCTCGTGCTCCGCAACAAGAGAAGCCACTGCAATAAGAAGCCCGTGCACCGCAAGGAAGAGTAGACCCCGCTCAACGCAATTAGAGAAAGTCTGCGTGCAGCAACGAAGACCCCATGCAGCCATAAATAAATAAGTTTATAAAGGAAAAAATATATATATATATATCTGTCTTTTCCCATTCAACTAACATGTGCTAAATGCCTCCTAAGTACCAGATTCTGGGCATACAGAGATGAAAAGATCCATTCCATGCCTTCAAGTATGAGAATTTCATGCAGCAGAGAAGCAAGAAATCAAATCAAATGATACTGTTTTTGAATGTGGCCTTGTTGAAGAAAATGCCCACTTAAATGTGTGAATTTTACAGCTAAATATGTTGATTTTCCATTTATAAATGCACAAATAGCATGATAATGCATACTCCAAATTCTAAGCCAGCTGGGTTGGTAACTGGCAACCACTGACTTATTATACTCACAGATTCTGTGGGTCAGGAATTCAGACAGGGCAAATTGGGAGTGTCTGCAACCACGCCACAAAGTCTGGAGCCTTTATGGGGAAGACTTGCAACTGGGACATAGGAACTTTTGAAGTCTTCTTCATTCACGTGTCCAGTATCTGGGCTGACATGATTCAAAGACTGAAGTAAATTGGCATCATTGGCCACACCCCCAGTATGTGGCCTTTCCAGGTGGCCTGGGCACCTCACAGCATGGTGGCCCCAGAGCTGGCAGACTTCTTGCCCAGCAGCTCAGGGTTCCAAGACATTGTGTTCTAATGAGTGAGGTAAAAGCCCCATGGCCTTTTCTGATCAAACTTCAGAAGGCACACTCCATCATTTTGCCGTATCCTGTTGACCAAAGCAACAGGAGCCCACCCAGATTCAAGAGAGGGAGGCATATACGCCTCTTAAGAAGAAGAGAGTCAAATAACTTTCATCCATATTTTAAAACCACCACTCAGAGGAACCAACAATGAGAAATGCCCTATCCCAGAGTAAGGGGGAATTTACGGAATTTTTAAAACTACAGATAATACGCTAAATCAAAACCAACTCTGCTAAAACTCCAAAATGAAAGAATAGGTCTAGAAGTTATTTAATTTGGATATACTCATTAAATAATGATCCTCCAAAAGAGGAATTTAGGAAATGTTTCCATCTGTCCATAAAACAAAAAAGACTATAGATGTTGCATAGAACTGAATGACCTGTAGAATATTGGCTTATCCACTAGTTTGATACGAGTGGCCATGCCAAGGCCAGGTGACTGGCTATCATCAAAGGATAGATGCTTGCATCCCTCTACCAAGATGCCAGAAATCTCACTCATCAGAGAATAAGGATGGAATTTAAAGTATTTACTTGTAAATTTTCATAGGCATGTCTTGAAAAGAAAAGAAGTGAACTTGAATCTTCCTTCTCTTGTGTCTGTTCTTCATTTAAAATTGCTTACTTCTTGAGAATTCAGCACTAATTTAGAAATAACTCTATAACCCTTTAATATAGAAACTCAAATAAATGTTTTTCTTGGTGACATGAGTTGTTTATACATATTGTAGGGGTTTTTTTCATTATTTGCTTAAGAAGTAGTTGGAACAATAAATGATTACAATTTTCTTAAGTTATTCCAACAGAAGAATTTGTTTTGAAAGAAGTTTAGCCTAGAGAAATACTTTCTAATTTGTCTGATTTTTTTTCTAAAAATAAGGAATCATTTTTCTAGTAAAAGAAGTGAGACTATTCAGTTTAGGACAATAAAGTGAGTGGGTGGAGATAATGCTAGTCTGTTCCTTTTAAAAATAGAACTATGCTTAGAGGACAAGCTTCAATACTGAATCTGAAATCATGGCCGTGTGGTTAGTCATAGCCTCCTACATATTTACAGCTATAAAAGGGCCCTTAGGAATTATCTAGTGCAACCCTGTGGTTTTGCAGATGACTAGACTCAAAGATGCCAAGAGTGGAAGAGACAGCTTCTGCTCACTAAATATTCCAGAAGTTCTCCTCCATTTCCCAGTCTCTCCTGAAGTTAGGCTGTGGCCATATCACCAGTTCTGGCCCATGAGCTATGAGCAGAAGTGACATGTCACTTCCTGGCTAAATTAGTGAAGAGCTAATATGCACCCTCTGTCTCTTCTTCCCCTTGGAGACCCCCACGTTGAGATGGTAGAACTTCAGTATAAAAGCTGCCCAGATCTCTGAATCATCCCCTGCAAGAAAGCTGCCCTGGAGAGTTGCCCAATGCTCATCAGACTTTGCATAAGCAAGAAACTAACCTTTGTGATATAAAGCTGCAGAGATTTCAGGATTTATTTGTTCCTGCAGCTTGGTTTACCTGTCTTAACTGATGTAGCAAGCAAGTTGCTCAAGTTCGGTCAGCAAGTCAATGGCAGAGCTAAGATGAGAACCCAAGTCTCCTGAATTGTCAGTTCAGGACCATACTTTATAATCACGGAAGAGTCAGTGTAGGTACCACCACACCAGGTCATTAAGAGAAGGACCAGTCAGCTGAAGACAGAGACAGAATGTGGAATGGGCCAATAAAGACGTGGCGCCCATAGATTGAGGTCCAGAACCAGAGAAGACACGGCCCAGAAGGACAGACGCCCCAGTGTTCAGCCTTCATATGGGACCAGAGAAGATGATCCCCAGCTGCGGGGACAGATGTTCAAGATTGTCCCCAATGGTTCCTTTCTGCCCAATTTGTACATATTGGGTTGGCTAAAAAGTTCGTTTGGGTTTTTCTGTAACATGGAAAAACCTAACAAACTTTTTTGGCCAACCCAATATTTTTCAAGTTGATGACAATTGCCCCTAGACCCTGTAGCCCAGTTAGGAAGTTAAGTGCCCAAAAGGAAGTGTTCCCACCTTCTTATGTGTGTACAGCAGCCATTAAACACAAACAAGAACCGTATGCCTCAGACCCAGGTTAATTCAACACCACGTAGAATTTTTTAAAACAACAAATTGGGGTGAAAAAATATGAAGTTTTGGTTGCTAGGCAACATCAGTACAAAGCTCTTCCCTTCTCTTCAAGAACGTTCTCTCCATCTTCATGGACAAAAAGTCAAAGTGTCCTCAGCAACAGGCATATATTTTGGTTGTGACATCAATAGACACCAAATTGAATTTTTCCTGAAAACAACATAGTGCATTGCGTCAAGCACCTCACAGTTCCAAATCACTACCCTCTGTGCACAGGATGACGTTTCCTGTTCTGAAATATTTATTTTTCTCTGCACAAACAAGTTAGATGGCTACCTTTGGGCAGTAATCGAAATAGGAGTAGAGATTTTGCAAATTCATGCAAGTTTGTTCTCTCCCAAGGACAGGAGGGGCGTAGCTATGACCCGTTCTCTGTCTGCATGTCAGGCAGCTTCAGACAAAGGGAAGTCTCTCTCCCAGTCCCCTCTTGAGAAATGGAAGCTTTACCCCTGCACCGACCTCTTTAGATACATACACTTACTCAAGTGTGAACAGAACTAAAGCTAGCAATAAGCATGGAGACCCCATCTCTGCAACAGTCTAGAACACTTTCTGCAGACCCTCTGGGTTACACAGCCTCTTGCATTCTTTGCCCAGGTTCTCCTTTCCCCCCTTTCACTTTCAGCTTCACTTCACCCTCTGGCCCTGCTAGTTATCTCAGCATCCTTTGCCCAATTGCCCAACATCTATTTTAGACCTAATTCCCAGGATGAATCTTACCAACATACTTGGAGTTCATTTTTGCTATTAGCCCCCAGCTCCAAACAAAAGGGCAACTTCCTGGAAGAGGAGGGAATGAAAATGCACCTTAAGGGGTATCATCGAAAGTGCAGCTGCCCTACAGATGCCACTAGACCTGAAAAGAACCAGGAATTAGGATGGTCTCCATAGCATTTCCCTCCGGGACACAGAGAATTTCTCAACCTAGAGTTTCTGAAAAACTCACTATGTGTAAGACACTGTCAGAAGTGTAAAGAACATAAGAGAAGAAACATTATGGTTCTAGAGGAAATAAGGCTAACACATAAGAAGGCAGCCCTGACTATTCACAGCATCCAATTTTGCCTTTATGAAAAGTTTACAAGAGATAAGGAAGCCAGAGAAAGGGAGACAGAAGATAACTTTAGAGACGGCATTGGACCACTTGGTGTTATCAAACGCCAGATTCCCAGTGACCCTCTTGTTGTCCAGGAAGAGGGGCAAAGGCACTTCCACGAATGTCCCCAGAGCTCTGTCCAAGGCACTTGGAGGAAACCTGTTAATCCTGACTCTCTAGGTGGGCCTCTTTGTTGATTCCTCCCGGGCTTGATTTCTGAATGTTTTTCGAGATCGGGGTCGTGCTCTCATTGCTCTCATCCCTGTAGAATTTTCCTGCTTCATTGCCAATACCTTCCCTGATTCCCTCTCCCTCCACCCCATCTAGCTGCTGGAACTGGTTGCCCACATTAGGTGACCTCAGCACATTCCCTCCCTGCCTGCCTTCTGTCTTCCCTCCCCAAAACCAGGTGTATGTTAGACAGCACACTGGTAAGCCCCGGGAACATGAAAACAGAAAAAGCATCGCCCCTGTCTTTAAGGGGCTTATCATCCAAAACAGGCAACCAACACATAAAGTTATAAGTCCCACTGAGGCTAACACCTGACCAACTTGGATGCTCTAGGTTGGGCAATACACGCATGACAACGGGTAATTTTTTCAGTTCATTTCAGCTGAATCTGGTGCAAGCATAACCACCCATGCAGCAAAAAGCTTCCCACCAAGAAAGTTCAGTTCCTATCACATCCTTCAGGCAAGGATAATGCTTGAATAATACAGTAATAATACAGTATTCTGAGCACAGGGCGTTTTTAGGCACAGAAAACTTGCTCATTTAAGATGTAGGATTGAAAGGCAATTCATTCAAAGGGGCTTGTAGTCTTTTGCTGTTTCTGGTCTCCCCACCTCTCCCTCTCACCCTGCCACCAACCTCACCACATACACACACACATACACATACACACACACTCTCTCTCTCTCTCTCTCTCTCTCTCTCTCTCTCTCCCCTCCAGCCATTTTTCATGCAATATGCTTTGTAAATTTCAAGGGTAATTCACAAACACTAAATATTCCTGTTGTGTCTGACTTCACTCCTTTTCCCTGTGGGAATAAGACACTCTGGGTACCACAGCCCAGCACATGTGCTGCATATCCCTTTCCCTCACCTCCCCACACTGTCATGGAAGTGAGGCCAGCACCCAGGCAGAAATAAAGCCAGAACCCAGTCAAGAAGCTGTCTCTTCATCTTAGCACTGCCCAAACTTGTGTACCCCTGAAGCAGCTTATTTTCCATTTCTGACGAGTGTTCTTGTAAGCACAGACCTAAGATCTGTGTAAAGTCGAGGCAGATTACATCCCTGGCTTCCTCTCCATCAATCTGGCTTGCTACGATGTCCCTGAAAAAGTTGATTGGTCTGCCAGGATTTATACTTTATGGGGTCTCACATTATCACCCTGAAATCTGTTTTTCTCCAAGGGCTTTCAGACACATACCAGTTTCTTCAACATTTCTTCAAGTAGAGAAGTGCATCTTTGAGGATCTTCTCATCCACACTGAAATCTTACAGAAATGAGGGCTTTGTGTGTGACTGATTTAGTAGAATAAGTTCATGGCCTGAGCAAACTGCCTGCATTGCACAGAATGGTGATTAGTGGAAGTCGTGACAAATGGCATCCATCTGTATATGTTGTAAACTGGCTTAATAGCTGAACCCGAACTTTTTTTTTTTTTTTGCGGTACGCGGGCCTCTCACTGTTGTGGCCTCTCCCGTTGCAGAGCACAGGCTCCGGACGTGTAGGCTCAGCGGCCATGGCTCACGGGCCCAGCCGCTCCGCGGCATGTGGGATCTTCCCGGACCGGGGCACGAACCCGTGTTCCCTGCATTGGCAGGCGGACTCTCAACCACTAAGCCACCAGGGAAGCCCGAACCCGAACTTTTAATTCTAAAGTAGGTAACTAATGAATAGAAAGTTTGTTCTATTAAAACAGGCTCAATTCTGAGGGCAGGAATCTCCTGAGGTGATCAAGAGATGGCTTAGATGATTCTAGTAGCCCAAGCAGTTGCACGATAGACGACTGAAATGCATACTATCAAGGAGCAGTGAATAATACGTCCTTCTGTTTATGGAATCCTAGAACCAAGTCCCGTTTTCCAACATGACCTAGCTCTACTGGCGTTCTTTCTTAGAATGACCAAGCTCTAAATATTTTAGTGTGAGCACTTTCAGTAGGAGAAAAGTGCTTTTTTAATTATATTTTTTTGCAATGACTGTTAGTATGAATAAGTTCCTTTCTGAATACCCTAAGCTAGTTTGGGTTTTTTTGTGATTAATCTCTAGACTCATCCACCAAAAAGGTAGGTATGTATTTACAGCCAAGTTCAATAATATTTTTGAAATGATTGGAATTCTAGAGTCCTAATATGTCCGATATGTACTGCTTTCCTATTGCCCTGCAAGTTTTCCTACATTAAAATATATTGTCTAAGCAGAAAAAAGTACCTATATTGATCAACCAGAATTTATAGAGAACTAGCCCTGTACCAGCACTTTGAGATTAGTTTGGGGAGGAATATACAAAAGAATCATATGATGTGGTATCTGTTCCTAGTAAGATTACTATCTACTTGAGAAACAAAGTCAACCAATGAACTTGCTTAAGGACATTTAAATTGTGTGACCCTGTCCTGCTATAGCACAAGGTTAGGATGAAGAACACATTGAAAGGAACTGGAATGGATATTTGCCCATTTCCGGGATTTGCTCTGCACTTCCTTCAACCAGAGAGGACCCTGGCCAAACCTCAAAATCAAGGTCAATGCCCCCCTCTCAGTGAATCCTTCATGAGTCCTCTTGGTCAGCATTACTTATTCCTTTTGCCAAACTCATAAGTAGCACTTTGCTTGTACTTCTATTAAAATCATTACTTGATTCTGCTTTGATTTATAGTTAACTAGTAAATATCTATCTCTTAATATCTATCTCTCCTAATAAGCTGCTTGAAGGTATAGATCAAGATTCTCCCCCAAACCAGCACCTTGGTTTTTTTTTAATATATTGTCACTGTTCAATAAACATTTGTTGATTTTATTTACTTTTGCCGTAATACGAAGATTGTACTTTCATGGAATAATTCATGTGCTGTTTTCATATTAGTGTCCTATTGACTATGGGAGTTCTAGTTGAAATAAGATATGTAAAGGTCTAATATACCTACTGTTCACCATTAAAGTACACATATTCATGTTTTTGATAATGTATTTCTTTCCCCTATACATTATGCATCAGATATTCTCCCACAGAATAAAAATGAATTCAATCCAAAAAATTATAATATTATGCTAATAGCATCATAAAGTTATTTTTTTCCTTCTTTAACATTCACATTTGGAAGTAAGAGCCTGGTTAAGTACAAGGAAGCTCTTAAACCATATATGACACATTTAGAATATTTTGGGGAGAAAGTTCTTTTTTTTAAAGCAGTATTATTATGTCATATTAATAATATCGAACATTTATGATACACTTACTGGTTGCCAGACACTGTGTTAAGCCTTTTACATGAATTATCTCATTAATTTATCACAAAAATTCAGATTCCAATATTTTTTTGTTGTTATCACTTATGCTCTTCCCCTGTCCTTGTGAGTTTGTCTTTTAAAAAGCTTTTTGTTTCGTTTTAGTGGAATTGCTGAAGGGAAAAAATATGATGTTTGTGTTCAATCTGCCTTCTTAGCCTGACCAGAATCCAATGTTTATTCAAATGAAGGCATTTTTAGGACAGTGATCAAGAGAGCAGGCTCTGAAGACAGACTGCCTGAGTTTGAATCCCTATTCTAAAAATTATTAACTGTGAGACCCTTAGATACAATTCAGAGTGAAAAAAGAATTTTAAAATGGCTTTAAATGCCTCAGAGAAATAAGAGAGAGTTTACATCCATGAAATAAAGACAGAGTGCTATTTTAAAACAAAGAAACAAGTAAATATTCAAGAAACAAAAATTGCTCCTGGAAATTAAAACATAGTAAAAACACGATAGCACAAGTTTAAAAATCAGTTGAAGTGCCGTAAGATAAAGTTGAGGAAATCTCCTGAAAAGATAATGATACAGAAAGTATGAAAGAAAAGCAAGGGAAAATTAGAAGACAAGTCTAGCAGTTGAACCTCAAATGAAGGAAATTTCATAAAGAGAGTAGAGAAAATGGATGGGGAGGAAGTCATCAATGAAATAATGCAAGAAAATAACAAGAACCAAAGTGAGTGAATTTCCAGAGTGCAGGGGACTCTCTTTAAACGCTGCTGCCTGGATAACCTGGGAACATTCAGTCACCCATCCAAGGGGCGCCTCTTGCTCTGGCATCCTCCTGCCTTGTGGAAATAGTCCACAATGAGTTTTGAAGCAGAAAATACAGAGCAACAAACAACTCTGAACATTTTTTTGCCAGAGATCCTGTACCTGCTCCACACAACAGCCTTGCCAGGTGCCCTGACTGTGCCAAGTCCCATGTTCCCCTGGACTCACTCTAGACCTCACCATGACTCCCCCAAAGGGGTTATTTTACCAGGAGAGCAGAAGCCCAGCTCTGACCCAGAGGTCAACTCATTCTCCCCTAGGAGCCTTCACCTGGCTGTAGCGTATCACCCCTTCCTCACACAGCTAGGGTATGCTCTCTACTCAGTTTTTCAAAATCAAACAATGTGTCACTGGGGATATATATTTGCATGATAAAACCAGAAAGGAAAGCAAGGTCATTATTAACACAAAAGCCAGCGTTTGACTTACTTCTGGGGGAAGGACGGCAATGTACTCAGGGAGGAGCAAACAGGGCAATAGGGGTTGAGGGGCCGGCGGGGGGGGGGGGGGCGGGGCAGGGTGTCTACAGGTCTGGGACTGAGAATGTTCCATTTCTTAACCTGAGTGGTGGCTATATGGCATTCATTTCATCATTATTCTTTAACTTGCATATGTATGTTTTATATATTCTTCTATGTAAAGGATACAATTCACAGTTTAAAAAACATTAAAAATAAGATGACTGGACCTCAGGTCAGAATACATGAGGCCTATCTCTACCTCTAACTGCCCATATGACTTTAGGCAATTCACTTCTTATGAGACCCTATTTCCTCAACTGCCAATAAAGATAATCTCTCTTCCACCCACCTCAACATGGGTGCTGTGAGAGGAAATAGGACCATATAATTGAAAGTGCTTTGTAGTATAGACACTACAAAGTAATATAAAAGCGGAGGTATTGGTATTATGGCAAGAGACTTTGCTAGGGAGAGCTGTAAATAGAGTATCCCCATGTTAGGGCCAATGTATCCCATGCCTCCTGTGTATCCCAGAGGTTGTTATCAGGCTCTTTGCTGTTCTTGGACATCCTTGGTTGGATCACAAATACTTGTTCTCTTGGGAATGACTGGGTGAAATAAAAGTTTTGCCATTGACTGCTCTTTCTAGAGAGAAACCACAAAATTTATATCCTTAGGTACATCTTAACAATAATCTTAGTTGCTGGGCTTGATCATTATGGAAAAAATCTTTGTAAACTGTTTTAGCCAAAGGACCTAAGAACAGGGTGAGTCTTGTCCATAAAACAATGTACTTGGAAGACCTTGGAGAAAGTTGAGTTATGTAGCCATCACCAGGCTTTTGTTTTCTTCTTACATGCACTAAAGAGAAAGCCAGAAATGGAAATATTTTTTGTTAAGAACTTGTTACAGGTTGAATTATGTCCCTCCAAAATTTATAGGCCAAAGTCCTAAACCCCAGTACCTCAAAATGTGACCTTGTTTGAAAATAGAGTCATTCAAGATGTAATTCGTTATGATGAGATCATTAGGGTGGGCCCTAATCCAATACGACTGGTGGCCTTATTGTAGACTGAAAAAAAATTCACAACCTGAGAGTTGTGAGTTAAGTTTCATTTGGGGCAGATGAGGACTATAGCCTGGGAGACAGCATTTCAGATGGCTCTGAGAAACTGCTCCGAAGAGGTAGTGGGGAAGGTCAGTGTTATACACGATTTTAGTGAAGGGGTTACTTGCATCAAGCACACATTTTGGCAGAGGCTCGCTGCTAGTCACAAGGAGCAGATGTCACCAGTGATGATGGTTTAGAACTTTTCTAGATTTGAGAAGATGCAAGAATTGGGCTCATAAAATCTTCTGGAAATATCTAACTATCTGAAGACCTGTTCTGCCAGTTTTTCCCAGAGCACAGAGTGCCTCATTCCTGATCTCCACCCTGAACTCCTCTCAGGGGTGTTGAAGGTCAGTGGCCACACCAGCTCATGATTTAATCCTTGTAGAGGTAGATGGCAACTGCCAATTTGTAGTTGGCATTGTAAAAGGGGAAATTAGGACACAGAGACAGGTACAGAGAGCAGCTAAGGAATGTCTGAGGCTACCAAAAGCTAGGCGAGAGGGCTGGAACCCTTTCTCCCTCACGCCTCTCAGAGGAACCAACCCCTGCTGCCACCTTGATATTGGACTTCCAGCCTCCATACTGGGGAAAGAATACATTTCTGTTACTTAAGCTACCCAGCGTGTGGTATTTTGTTACAGCAGCTCTCAAAATGAATACAGAAGTAAAGGGGAGACGAAAAGCATTTCTATATTGTCTGTGTGGAACTGAATCTCCCCCTTGTGAAGTTTTTCTGTATTTTCCCTTCTGTTTGGCCTCCAGTGTCTTGTGGGTCTCCCAGACCCAGAAGTTGAAATGTGAGCCATCTGCAGGCAGAGGAGGCCATGCCTGCCAAGGGTCCTGCGTGCCTTTCATTCCTATGACCATGCAAAAATTGGCTTCCCCTGCATCGCAGGCTTAGGATATGGAAAAAACATCCAAGCTCCAGACACCTGTTTCCTCACCGATTGTAACCATTTGTGCTGAGGATCCAGGCAGTCCAGGTTGGCCCAGTCCAATCCCACAGGAACCCTGACTGCAGCCTTCTCCCCAGCAGCGCTCAGCACCCAACCCAGAAAAGCAGCCTGCTTATCCAGACCCAGCCCCAGTCCTGCACCCTGAAGTCTGCCCCCCAATCCTGCAGCTGCTTCCCTAAACAAGCCTCCCCCAAACAGTCCTTGCTGCTTTTCCTCCCCTCTCGCCATTCACCAAAATAAATTTAAAGAATGGTTCCTCATGCTTCTCAACTCTGGCTGTATATTAGTCTCCTTTGAGGTGTTGTTGTTTTTTTTTTAATGGAGATGTCTGGGCCCGACCCCAGATCACTTCAAGCAGAATCTCTGGTTGGGGGCTGCAGTATAATATAAATATATACTTGGTCTTTGTGCCTGGTTCCAGGCACAGAGATCCTAAACGCCCTGGAGTTTCCTGAGTGATAGGAGTGTCTTTGTTATTCATAGCTTATTCATAGCAAGCCCTTTTGGGCCACATCTGAGTTTATGCTAATGAGGTGACTCAGGATGGGGCCCCTAGGTAGATTCAGTATGGGGGCTGGTCACCAGAAAGACCAAACTTGGATTAGAGGGTTGGAACTTTCAGCCCCCACTCTCCAATTTCTAGAGAGGGGAGGGAGGCTGGACACTGAGTTCAATAAAAGCTCTTGAGATTCCGAGAGCCCCTAGGTGAATGAACGCTTCAAGATGGTGGGACAGGTGTGCCTGGAGAGGGCATGGATGCCCCTCCCCTTCCTCCGCACTTCGCCCTGTGTGTATCTTCACTTGGCACTTCCTGAGTTGTATCTTCGTAATAAGGCTGTAATCACAAGTAGAGCCCTTTCCTGAGTCATCTGAGTCATTCTAGTGAATCATCAGACTTGACTACTACCCCAAAGTGGCTGACCCTGAAGTCAGCCAAAGTGTGGGTCACCTGGGAACCCATCTTGCAGCTGACGTAGGGGCTGTCTGGTGGGACTGAGCCCTTGACTTGTGAGATACCATGCTAACCCCAGGTGGATACGTCAGAGTTGAGTTGAGTTGCAGGACACCCAGTTGGTGTCCAAAGAGTTGGGGAATTGGTCAGAGTCGGGAAAAACTACAGGGGCAGCGGCAGTTATGAAACGTGCCACTCAGCTCTCCTTCAGAGAACCTGCAGAGGGGAGGTTATTCCAGTTGTCTGGTGGTCCCCCTGCCTCCCTCTGGATATCACCCCACATTTGTCCTATTTACCAACTTGTCCCAATTTGCCCAGGACATTCCCAGTTTTAGCACAAAAGTCCCAGGTCCTGGTAACCCTTTCAGTCCCAGGCAAACCAGGACAGCCGGTAACTCTATGACATGTGCACCCATGCACACTGCTCCAGCCAATACTGCACCCTGTGGGCTACTAGATCTAGCTCATTTCTGCTGGATGCAGGAAACTTCTGACAGGCAACCTGTCCTCGGGCCCTTCCCACCAGCCTGGCCTAGGTGTTCCCATCACTGTGTTGCCGCCCTGAGGCTCTTTGTACCCAACCCTTCTCTCCCTCCCCCTCTCTTTTCACAGGTGTCAGACCTGTACCATCATCTGATGGCTCTCCCTGCCCACTCCCGCTCTTCCTTTCCTCATCTTTCACAAGCATTTCTGTTAGGGGAACCACTGACCAAAACCCCCCGCCCTGGCCAGGCCTGATAGTAACAATTTGCATGAGTTATCTTACAACAGGAGGTTCTTGTAAGGAATGCAGAGCTAACAAGCTATCACCAACTGGAAGAATTCGGGAAAGGTCAAAAGGAGAGAGGAGACGCCAGTCCCTATGTCCTACAAACGTCCCAGAATCCTCCTCACTGGAATCCATCTTGGCTGAGTGATGCGTGCCACCAAGAAGGACCCTGAGTCTGAATGATTGGCCAGAGACAACCCGGAAACTAACCTCATGACCATAAAACCTGAGACTGCGAGCCACGTGGCAGAGAAGTTCGCCTGGGTTCCCTCACCCTGCTGCTCTCTGCTCAGTCGCCCCTTCCCCATAAAGTCTCTTCCTGCAACATTTCCTCCAATAAACTCTTGCCTATCTATTCCTGTTTTGGCATCTGAATCTCAGAGGACCAGAACCGACACAGGAATACATTTATCAGCATTTTTTAAATCTCCTTAAGTGACTGTAGTATCGGCCAGGTTTGGGAACCACTGTCCAGGTGTGCTCACTACCGATGTGACTTCTGACAGTCTAATGGAAAGACCGACATGTGAACGCATAATTACAGCTCAGCATAGAAAATGCAGCAATAAAGATGTGAGCAGAATGTTCTGGAAGCACCGAGGAAGGAGTGACTGAATTGCTCTCATGACATAGGGGAGGGTTTCAGTTTCCAGTACTGATAGACAACAGACATCTCTTGGGCTCTAAGTAGAGAATTCCTATTTTTCCCATCATATCACACCACTGTGATAAAATCATCATGTATTATGAACACAAACTCTGAGATGTTTTTGCTCACAACACTCCTGGCCACCAAATACACAGGGGGTTTTCCCACATCAACAAGTTCTCTCCCTCTCTGGACACCAACTGGGTTTCTGACAATTCATTTCAATTCTGACACCAGCTACTCAGAGTTAGCACTGATTCCACAGGTTAAGGGCTCAGTCCCACAAGACTGCCCCTGCTTCAGAGACCAATTTCAAGTTCCAGGTTGTCACCTGTGCTTCTGACTGACCAGTTATAAATCAGGGGTTCCCACAACCCCCTGCTCGGATTGGATAATTTGTTGGAATTGTTCATAGAAAGGAAAACATTTTACTTACTATTACTGGTTTGTTATAAAGAATACAACTCAGGAACAGCCAAATGGAGGAGATGCATAGGGCAAGGTATGGGGGAAAGTACTTGAAGCTTCCATGCCCTCTCCAGGTGTGTCACCCTCCCAGCACCTTGATGTGTTCACCAACCTGGAAGCCCTCCAAACCATCATTTAGATATGGACACGTCATTACCTAGGTGTAATTGATTAAATCATTGCCCATTGAGGATTAACTCGATCTCCAGCCCCTCAGACCTCCCTAGAGGCTGGGGGGTGGGATTGAAAGGTCCAATCACGTGGTTGGTTCCTCTGGCAACCAGAGCCCACCCTGAAGCTCTCCAGGGGCCCTTGGAGAGTCAGCTTATTAGCATACACTCAGGTATGGGGCTTATTATAAATAACAAAAGATGCTCCTCTCCTGTCACTAAGAAAATTCCAAGAGTTTTAGGAGTTCTAGTGCCAGGAACCATGAACAAAGGCCAAATATTAAACAAAGATGCTCCTATCACTCAAGAAATTCCAAGAGTTTTAAAAGCTCTGTGCCAGAAACTGGGAACAATGACTAAATATATATTTCTTATTACGTCATAATATCACACAAACTCACAAGACTCAGATTTGATTCCCAGTGAGTTCTATTGAAATCAGTAGAAAGAAAACTACCTCAGTCGGTACCTCAATTTGACTACCTCAAATAGCAAGAGAAAGTGGTGTGTGTGTGTGTGTGTGTGTGTGTGTGTGTGTGTGTGTGTGTAGCCTTGCATCCATAGGGCCAAACCTGCCACGCTATCAACACACATACTTTAGAAATGTAGAGATTTTTACATCAACTGTCTCCAGTCATTTCTGGTTTTCCTTTTCAAAAATGCATCACTAATTATGGGATAGTTATCCCAGCTGGAAGCCTTTTATCCTTGCTGGATACAGCCATTTCCCTGCAAGGCTAAAAACCAGATAAGTGCTATGTGTGGCATTTAAAAAGTCAAAGACTACACAAGGTCACATGTGAATCACTTTTTTCCCTAATGAATGCATTATTTTGATGTTCCAAGAAAAGTGTTCTAATACATATTTTCTTTTAGCTTCAATTATTAAGCAGTTTAAAACAGAGGGCTGCATCACATCCCACCAGACTGACCATCTCCCAGATAGATAGCTTCACAGGAGCATAGCTAAGCAGCTCTTCATAAATGCGGGATAAAAAGAGAAGAAAAAAGAAAACACAGATATTTTCTTTGCATTTTTCATTCTAACTGTCATCTGAAGTTGGAAGAAGAGTGGCCACTGTAATTGTTTTGGGGACAAGTTTTGTTTTCTTTTGTTTTTTTTTATCATGGCAACATGTATAGAACATAAAATTTACCATTAACAGCATCTGATCCTTTTCATAGACTATAGCCCTCTGGCATCATATTGCATGTTCACATCCTGTCCCCTGACACACACACATACACAGTCACTCAGGTCACTCATACACACACTCACAACACGTGTGCACTCCTAACCTCACCTTGGGGATCCTAACACCTAATTGAAACACGACGGCCATCAGGAGGTTAGCGGACACGAACCAGTGAGAGGAAGCGTCTGTAGGGAAAGAGGACGCAAGATTTGTCCCTGTTGGGGAGAAAACAGATGCCTGAAAATCTGAAACAATGACAGGGGTTGATTTGCATAGAATTGATTTGTGGAGAAGCAAAGTACAATTGTGTTTCTTTAGCTGTCCATGGTTCCTTAGCACAAAACTAGGACTGAATGTGGAGTTTCAGAAACATCGAAGGAAACAATTGCCCATATTTGCCTCCTTCTGAAGCCACCTCCACATCTCCTGGTGCTTTTCATAAGCAAATATCTTAACATCAGAGTCTATCCTCATCTCTCTTAACTTCCAAGCATTCCTCAACTCAGTGCAACCTGGCTTCATTCTCAGCACTGCCTTGACACAGCTCCTCGTAATTATCCCCTAATGACCAGCCCAAGGCTTTATTTATTTATTTATTTATTTATATTTATTTATTTATTTATTTTTTGCGGTACGCGGGCCTCTCACCGCCGCGGCCTCTCCTGTTGCGGAGCACAGGCTCCGGACGTGCAGGCTCAGCGGCCATGGCTCACGGGCCCAGCCGCTCCGCGACATGTGGGATCTTCCCGGACCGGGGCACGAACCCATGTCCCCTGCATCGGCAGGCGGACTCTCAACCACTGCGCCACCAGGGAAGCCCTAATGCTTTATTTTGTGATCCTCTGCCTAGTTGAAGCCTCTACAGCACATGACAAATGGCCCGGAACGCCCCACTCCTTAGGTTCTAGAACGCCCCGCCCCTTAGGTTCTAGCGCGCCCTGCCCCTTAGGTTCTAGACTCTACCCTCCTGCAGCTCTTTCTCTGGCTGCTGCTTCTGCTTGCCCTTGAGCGTCTGGATCCCCAGCTTCCTTCCTGGCCTCCTTCTCTTACTTATTCTACACTCTTCTTGGATAATCTCCTACATTGTCTTGGCTTCTGCTTCTATCCTTGGGGCAGGAGATAGATGGGCCCCAGTCTGAGCAGCTGGGGTCTGTCCCCAGTGGACAGACACTTCAAAATAGCAGGAGCAAGAAAGGAGCTGAGCCCTGCCCAGATAAAAGATGGACACCACGTATTTCTCATTCTCGAGGTCGACCTTCTCGACTACACATGCACAGAAAGGCTCCTCGGAGGTCAAAAAGGGAGTGATGTCAGCCTACCCATAGTCCTCTTCGCTAGAATCCATCTTGGCTAAGAGATGCGTGTGCATATGTGGGAGACCCTGAGATAAAATAAATACAGACTCAGAGCCAAACAAAGCAAGATGATCAGCCAAAGGAAACCCAGAAGAAATTTCCCATATAAGTGATTCAAACTACCACGTGGGCGCGACTCTTTCTCTGTGTCCGCCCGAGTGCCTATCCACACGTACCCCTTTTCCACCTAATAAACACTTTACTTATTTCACTACTTTCCATTTCTTTGTGGAAATTCGTTTTCTGCAAAGCCATATGGGCCAGGGCCTTGTCACTGGACACTGGTCTAGTGGCTAGGATTCAGCACTCTCACTGCCAAGACCTGACATCAATCTCTGGCCGGGAACCGAAATCCTACTTCTAGCTGCTGCAGGCCGAGGCCACCCGACATCATTCTGAGAACTCCCAAACCATCTCCTGACCTGACTGCTCCCCATTGGTCCTGGTCTACGTCCCCAGACGCCCACAGACATCTCTTCCTCTCTACCTTACTAATATCACATACTGAGCACGTCCAAAACCAAACTAAAAATAAATAAATGAAACACCACAAAAATCTCTGTCCCCTGTAGTATTCTTTCTTTATATGTGTTAATAGCACTTAGTCACAGTGACAAAGCACCATAGACTCGGTGGCTTAAACAACAGATATTCATATCTCACAACTCTGGAGGCTGGAAAGTCCAAGATCAAGGTGCCAGCAGATTCTGTTTCTGGTGAGAGCTCTCTTCCTGTCTGGCAGATGGCTGCCCTCTAACTATGTGCTCACATGAACGGGAGAGAGAGAGAGACACACACACACAGAGACAGAGAGAGCTCTTGAGTCTTCTCTTATAAGGACACTAATCTTTTTAGATCAGGGCCACCCTTATGAACTTCTTTTACCTTAATTACCTTCTAAAGGTCCTATTTCCAAATACAGTCACATTGGGGGTTAGGACTTCAACACACAAATTGTGGGACACAATTCAGTCCATAGCAGGCACCATGTCCCAAGTTAGTTTGCACCCTTGACCCTTCCTCTCCACCACAGCCAATGGGACACCCCAAGTTATGAGTTGCTGGCCCTAAATTTCTCTTTAGCCCATTCCTTCCTTCCACTTCCACCTTTACACTTCCAGTTCAGGGTCCCTTGTGCCTCGCCTAGGCCACTCCCTTTGGTTGAACAGCGGTTCTTCCTCCACTGTCTTTCCACTGTGGTGCTGCCAGGTCAGCATCGCAAATAACAGAACTGGTCAGGTTATCCATAACCTGTTGGTGCCACAGTGTTCCCCTATATATCCCTCATCTAACCGCTCTGGTCTCATTTCCAGCCGTAGTCCCCATGGACCCATGCATCATGTTCTGGCCATGCTGAGCTTCTAGCTGTCCCAGCATGTGCCACCCACCTTCACACCACCTTCCTTCCTTCCTTGCTTTAGCCAGGATTTCCTGCTACTTGGAATGAGCAAATAGCTCATTCCTCCTTCACTTGAGTTCATACCCACCTTTCAGGCCCCAGTTAAATATCATCTCCAAGGAGCATTTCTCGGCCCCCTGGGCTTAGCTGTCCCAGCACCCTATTCACATCCCTGTTGCAGCACCTGCCATATTCATCCATCCATCTCCCCATCAGACCTGCGGTTCCTTATGAGTAGTGACGGATTCTCTCTTGATCCTGAACACCTGAGCTCCACCCAGAATAAGTATTTGATAAATGTAAGTGGAAGTGGAGTGTGTTTCATGAATGTCAGGGGCAGGCATGCTGTACAAACTTTGCACTTAAATTTTCTCACTTAAAAAAGTAAATCTTAAAATATTTTCTTATTAAATGTTAAAATCTTAAAAATAATATTAAAATCTTTAAAATATTTTCAATTATATTGAAATATCAGTCCATATTTGTATGGACCATTTAATTCTTCTGAATACAGAATATTAGACTTTAAATACAGATGCATTCCTTTTATGTATATAATAATGCTAATATTTTAATTAAGAATACCTCCTGTATTATAAATCAATTTTTCCATTCTCAAAAGAAATGTACGTTACAACTAGGATACTTCATGTAGGATTCAAATATGATTTTAAGTCAATTATATAAAGGCAAGGACCATTATATTTTAGTGTCACTCAGCTTTAATATTTGTTTGAGGTTTAATTTTAAAGAATCCTAAAAGAAAAAGGTTACCAACGTCCTCAATTTAAAGCTCCTCCTGGGATGAGTGGTCTGACCTCTGGTCCAGAGCACCAGGATTTCTAAAGATTGTATAAAAGGTGGGTTGACATTAAAACAAAAGTCTTCTCAATTAGCCAGAATAAATCTCTATGCGTTGCTGGCGACATGCTTCAAGAATAGCATCTCTTTTCACCAGAATCCTTTGAAATATCTATCAGAGGTGGAAAGGGAGACAAAACTACACGGAATCATGTGAGGAAGACAGAGCAGGGAATATCAGGTGGCCTTTACAGGAAGCGCCTCTTACCTATTAAGCCAGATTTTATAAAACCAAGTGGCCGCGTGAAAGCTTTTTCGTGAGCAGAATTCCTATGGTGAAGAGATTCAAAGACACAGAAACATTCAGGAATCAGGACATTTCTACCACCTTAGATGATGCGTCAGTGTTCCCTCTAATTAACATCATCTGGGAGCTTTTGCTTAATGATGAAGGGGAGGAAATCACTATCTCTGAAATGAGAGAAGTCTCAGGCAGAACAGAGCTAGACCTCCCGGTACCAAGACTGGGTCCTGAGCAGTCCAGAAACATGGTACTTCTCTCACAGCTGAATAAGGATTTGTCTGCATCAAGGCACTGATTCTGTGAAACTAAGAGGTCTGACTACCAGGGCTCAGCCGTGCTGGGGAACAGGAGAGTGGCAGGGGCTTGTTTGCTCCACAGGGTGTTTGCAGCTTGGGACTCCAGTGTTTGCACCTTCCGCAAGGGCAGGAACGTGTCTGGCTTGTGTTTATGTGTTGATGTGCACCCCACGCCCTGTGCTGGCCAGATCCTGGTGGTAGATTTCTCTCTTCCTACTTCCTGCTTCCAAAACTGCTCCAAACCTCACCAACGTCTCACTGCCCAATTGCTTCTCATCCCAACGCTTTTGCCTGTGCCGCCCCTATTGCCTGGAATGCCATTTTGACATCCCACCCCAGCCCCTTCACCTGGCAACTTGTTCTTCAATTCCTAAAATTCGGCTCTGTCACCTCCTCCAGGAAGCCTTCTCTGATCCTCCTCCCCAAGGCTGAGTCATGGTCCTTCTGGAAGCTGTTAGGAAGACTGTTCTGTGCCTTCTGGCAGTATCTGGTGTTCATTGGCTCATAGAAGCATCACCCCAATCTCCGCCTTTACCTTCACATGGCGCTCTCCCTATGTGCCTACGTGTTTCCAAAGTTCCCCTTCTTACAAAGACACCAGTCATATTGGATTAGGACCCACCCTAATGACCTCATTTTAACTTGATTACCTCACTAAAGACCCTATTTCTGAATACAGTCACTTTCTGAGGGCCTGGATATTACAGATTCAATGTATGAATTTGGGGGTGGACCCCATTACCTGTATTTCCATAAAACCCTCAATTATCCCAATCACTACTTTATAATTGTACATTCAAAGGGCTGTTTCCTTCACTGGACTGTGAGTGTCTTTGCAGAAGGTCCTGTGTTCTGTGATCTTGATGTATCCAATGCCCAACATAAGAACCAAATGAGTGAATGAATGAATGAGTGAGTGAATAAGGCCTCAGAGAAGAACCAGAGCATCATGAAGGAACTGTGAACAGATTCACTTCAGAGTCAGCCTAAGCGTACATTTTTGTGTTTGTTTATGTGTACAAGATTACACATAGAAGACACATTACACACATGATATGCAGGTACGATAAGGATGGCTTAACCCCCAATCAATCCCTCCTCAATTGTATATTTGTCCAGTTTTTGCCACCTCTGAACCAGATCCCTTCTTTTCCTTTTTTCTTTATGGTTTTATCACAAAGAGAGGACTTCTGAAGCCTTTCTCTTTCCCACCCTAGTAAGAGGTTTCCCTGAGTCAGAGCCATTGGGTGAATGCAGAGATCTTCCTGGGGCTCCTGGTGCCTAATCCTGTTTCCATCGTTATTTTTGTTCCTGTTGTCTTTGCACAACTCCAATGCACTGAATTTGCCCTTCCCCTGGCGCTGTCCTCGAGCACTTCTTGCTCTGCTAGCTCCTCCCCCAGGGAGGTTTGGACAGGAAGGGAAGTGCTCTCAGGCAGAATTCTGCCCAGAAGACCAACCCATCCCCACATTGCTTGGAAATCGTTGGTTTCATAATTATTTCCCAAGTCTAACTGCAAATATTCTCACAGCAAATCCAGAGACCTCAGACCCAGCCACTCTAGGGAAATGGCAGCTGACCTGGCCCTCAGATGTGGATAAACTCTCCAGCTCTTTCGTTCCCACAACACTTGGGTTACAAGTGCTTAGAATTTTTTCAACAGCTCTGAGCCATCTCCATATTTGAGTTTGCTCCGGTGGGCCTTTCTTAGTTATTCTCAGTGTCCTTATCTATGTTATTTACACCTCTGGGAATTTTTCTTACCATCCATTAGAAGGGCCTGGCATCCCAACACAACACAGTCAGATGCAGAAAAGAAGACATACGTGCATGTGTGCTTGATTTTTAAAATTATATTCTGGCCTGATTCGTACAAGTATTTTTAATAAATATACACCATTACATTAAAATTCAAGAATAAGAATTGAGTCCTGAGTGTCAGCGTGGCTCTGAGTTCCTAGGAGCGAATGGAAACATCAGTCCATTTGGAAACCTGCTCTTAGCTTATACAAGGGCGAGTTGAGTTAACCCTTACAGGGACTTAACCTTCGCTACCTCCAGAGGTCATGCATAGAAGGTTTGAATCCCACCCTTTTCTCTGCTGCTTCCTAGCAGTTGGGCCTTGGGCAACCTACCATAGTTCTATTTCTCCTCTGCAAAATGGCCATATTAATAGCAGCTAATGCATAGGGTTCTGATCATTAAACAAGAGAATACCTCACACTTAGAGCTTACTCGGTACCTAATGGAATATGACCAGCCCCTAATAGATATTAGTTAAGATTATTAATGTTAGGTCTGTCTGGCGCAGTGTCCATACTCTTGAAGATGTCTAAGAAAGTTTTCTATAGGTTTTCATTTTCTGCATTTTCTCTTTTCCATGATTATGGATGATCAAAATGCCTTATAGCACATGGTTGTATAAAATACATGGCAAAATACAAAATAAAAAATACAAATAAATCCTGTCTGTTTTCTAAATATCTCCTGTTTCCCATCACTTATACTGCCCCTACCATACCACTACAACTGTAATTGAAGCTGCCATCACCCCTCAACCCAGACTGGTTTTTTTAAACATCTTTATTGGAGTATAATTGCTTTACAGTGATGTGTTAGTTTCTGCTGTATAACAAAGTAAATCAGCTATACGTATATATATATCCCCATATCCCCTCCCTCTTGCGTCTCCCTCCCACCCTCCCTATCCCACGCCTCTAGGTGGTCACAAAGCACCGAGCTGATCTCCCTGTGCTTTGCGGCTGCTTCCCACTAGCTAGCTATTTTACATTTCTTAGTGTATATATGTCCATGCCACTCTCTCACTTCGTCCCAGCTTACCCTTCCCCCCC
>NW_021703785.1:12446318-12500336 GCF_005190385.1 Monodon monoceros | reverse complement strand
TGGTGGTCACAAAGCACCGAGCTGATCTCCCTGTGCTTTGCGGCTGCTTCCCACTAGCTAGCTATTTTACATTTCTTAGTGTATATATGTCCATGCCACTCTCTCACTTCGTCCCAGCTTACCCTTCCCCCTCCCTGTGTCCTCAAGTCCATTCTCTACATCTGCGTCTTTATTCCTGTCCTGCCCCTAGGTTCTTCAGAACCATTTTTTTTTAGCTTCCATATATATGTGTTAGCATATGGTATTTGTTTTTCTCTTTCTGACTTACTTCACTCTGTATGACAGTCTCTAGGTCCATCCCGGACTATTAACCCAGCACCATTCTAGATGCTGTCTCTTGCCTCCAGCCTATGCCCTAACAGGCAGCCAGGTGGACCTTGTTCAAATAAAAGTCATAGGATTTCTTTCCTTCGCTCAAAGCCCTTCCATCATGCTTAGCATGTAAACCAGAGATCTTTAAGGAGGTCTCCCAGACGTTGCATTATCTGTGCCCGGCCCACCCCCCTTGACCTCGCCTCAGTGGGCCAGAGTCATGCCCCTCCTTGTCCCTAGAACCTGCCAAGAATAATTCCATCTTTGGGCTTTTTATTTTTTATTTTTAAATTAAAGTATAGTTGATTTACAGTGCTGTGCCCATCTCTGCTGTACAGCAAAGTGACTCAGTTATCCACATATAGACATTCTTTTTTTTTTTTTTTTTTTTTTTGCGGTACGCGGGCCTCTCACTGTTGTGGCCTCTCCCGCTGGGGAGCACAGGCTCCGGACATGCAGGCTCAGCGGCCATGGCTCACGGGCCCAGCCACTCCGCGGCATGTGGGATATTCCCAGACCGGGGCACGAACCCAGGTCCCCTGCATCGGCGCCACCAGGGAAGCCCCCTAGACATTCTTTTTTTAATACTCTTTCCCATTATGGTTCATCCCAGGACATTGGATGTAGTTCCCTGTGCTCTACAGTAGGACCTTGTTGCTTATCCATTCTAAACGTAAGAGTTTGCATCTACCAACCCCAAACTCCCAGTCCATCCCTCTCCCTTCCCACCTCCCCCCCATTCTTAGGGCTTTTCTGCCTGGAAACTTCCTCCCTGACAGATCTGCATGACTCGTTCCCTCGTCATATCCCAGTCTCTGCACAGACATCCCTCCCCAGGGAAATCATCTGAGTCCCTATGTAAGATAGCATTCTCACCCTCACTCTTTTTTCTTTTTTTCTTTTTTGGCCTCACTATGAGGTGTGTGGGATCTTAGTTCCCCGACCAGGGATAGAACCCGTGTCCCCTGCAGTGGAAGCACAGAGTCTTAACCACTGGACCGCCAGGGAAGTCCCGAGTTCTCACTCTCTAACCTCTTGTCCTGCTTTAGCTATTCTCGTCTCTAACATGTCAAGAATACTGGGAAGTTTGGACCAAGACTGCATGAGGATTTTGATGGAAAACCCTTGACGTGACTTCATTTAAGCAAGGGTGTCACATTAGAAGCATGGTGGTTTTTTTAAAGATTACTTCTCCTGCCGTGCGAAGTCGTGATTGGATGGTGGGGAGACCAATTAGCCAACTGGTTCAGCAGATTAGAAAGGTGTTATGGTGGCTTTAAAAGTGCAGATGGAGAGATGTAGGTGTATTTGAGAGACAATTAGGAGAAAAGTTAAGTCAGCAGCGGATTGGCAACATGGAGGAGTGAGATGAAGCAGCGGGGATAGCGCATAGTTTCCCAGCAAGAATGCTGAATAGCCAATGAGGGATTCTCTAAGAAAGAGAAAATTGGAGGAGGAATAATTTTGGGGAGAAGATTACGAGCTTGGTTTGGGGCATTTTGAATTTGAGTTGCATGTAAGATATTAAAGAGAAGATACCTGTAAGCAGTTGGATATATGGGTCTGGATCTGGAGATATAAATTTAGATTTCATAGGTATGTTAAACATAATTGATGCTTTGGAGATGGATAACGTCACCTAGAAAGACTTCGTAGACTGAGAAGACAGCAGTCTTAAAGAAACGGCAATATGTACAGCACCGCTACAATAAAATGGATGAGGGAGAGACACTGAGAAGAAGCAGCTTAAGAGGCAGATGGGAAACCTGGAGAGGGTTGTGCCATGGAAAACAAGGGAAGAAAGTATCTACCAGGGTAGAATCAACAGCCATGAACATTGCTGAGTGTGTGATCATGAGAAGTCCCCATCGGATTTAACACGTTTGGTCATGTTAGTGGAACGGAGTGAGTGAAACTAGATGAAGTGAAGAGAGTCAGTGGGGGTTGAAGAGAAAGAGATCTCTTTCAAGAAGTTTGGTTACACAGGGGAAGCAGGAAATAGCTCATAGCTGGAAAAGTGAGTGACATAGAGATGTGAGCATGGTTAAGTATGAATGGGGTGGGTGGGCGATTCAGTAGAGAGGATGTGCTTTGGCAAGAGACAGAGTTGGCTAGAAAGACCAGGAAAATAAGCTCAGTGAAACAGGATGAATCTAGAGCAGATCTCTGGGGGATAAGGTCCAGGGCCTAGAAGACAAGATATCTAGCAAGAGCAGGATTAGCCATCCAAGTTAATGGACTCTGGTCCAAGGGCAGAGCCATTGGTTCTGCTTTTCACTTCACGTAGATCCTATCAACAAATAGTAGTGCATCCACTACACACCAGCTATGATCCAGGGGAGAGGTAGTTCTGAGGCCAGAGACGGATACCATCCTTAATTTAGCAGACGTGGAAATGCTAAGATAACCTCACAATAAGGAAGCAGCACCTTTCCAAAGGAAAGGAAACTCAGGATGAAACAAAGGAGTGGAGAAATGGATAAGAGGATATAACCCAATATTTAAATGATGAAGTCTTAAGATGGAAGTAAGGAATTGCAAGACAAGCACATTCTGGAAATATGTTATTATAAGCAGGTTCTGAATTGGCTGAACAAGTCTCTACCCCACTTTGGTAATTAGTTTGCTTATTTAAGAAGTTACCACGTCTCAAATTGGCTCAGGCACCACGCTAGGATCTGTGTGTGATAAACCAGTCAGAAACAGTCTCTTCTGTCATGGAGCTTACACTGTGATAGAAAATAACAAATACAGATAAACGTATAATTTCCAATAGAGACAAGTACTCTAAAGAATAAAAGAAGGTGTTAGGAGAGAGTATAATACAGGAGGTCCTTTAGAGTGGGTAGTCAGGGAAAGTTCTCCTGCAATAGTGACATTTAACTGAAGCCTGAAGGATGAAGGATGAATGGTAGTGAACTTGGTGAAGAAAGAGGAAAGAATATCCCAGAATTCGGGAGTTCACAATCCCGCTGAAAAGAGATGTCCTGACCCACAAGTCTGAGACCCAACTGGTGGTCCCTTTAAATGACCCACCATGTGAAATGAACAAGAAATCTCATTGAGTTTTCCTTCCCCATCCTCAATTTGAAGCTTCCCTCAGACAGCCCATATCGTCTTGCCCATGATTTAAAAACAGAACAAGAACAATCAGGATGTATCTCTCTGCAGCGTGTTCAGCCAGCACTGCAACAGTCAAAACAACCACAATTCCCACTGCAGAGATTGTTTTCTTTCAGTTGATCCAAGTCTATCATATTTCAAACTCAAATGGCCTGAGATTTTGAGACCACAACCTCCCATGTCCCTATGTCTGAGCCCAAGGTTTGGACTGATGATGGCCCACACGCTGACAGTGTGGTCACCTGGCAGACAGAGGTCACCATACACTCTACTTCAGCTGGGAAAGCACGTAGGTGGTGCTCACCCCTCCCTCCGCCCTTATGCTACTCTGATCATACCCCCAACGCTTCCCACATTCTGACCTTTGGAGGAGTAGAAATAACAGAGAGAACTGGGAGTTAGGGAGAGAGCAGATAAGAAAGTGACAATAAAGGAAAACATATCAGGACAAGAAGGAGATAAGAAAAGGGCAGGGATGGGAGTATTCCATGGGAAATTGAACCTACTCACAACAGGGGAAGAAATATTTGGGGACACAAGTTCAATCTGTGGTCTGGGAAGATCCCACATGTCTCGGAGCAACGAAGCCTGTGCTCCACAACTACTGAAACCTGAGCACCTAGAGCCCATGCTCCGCAGCAAGAGAAGCCACCGCAATGAGAAACCCACGAACCACAACGAAGAGCAGCCCCCGCTCGCAGCAGTTAGAGAAAGCCCGCGCACAGCAACGAAGACCCAACGCAGCCAAAAATAAATAAATAAAATAAATAAATTTATTTTTAAAAAAACAGACAGGTTTTTCATATTCCTTTACTCCTTCCCTCAAGTACACATATGTACACCTGGGCCCAACGTACACAAATTGCTATTTTACAAGAGCCTGTAAGAAGATTCTCTATATTCTGCTCAAACCCCAAAACACTGAGCCCGTGATCCAAGTTAGACTACGCATCTGTGTATATTAATATGTTTATTTTGCTTCTTTCAGTAACACAAGTCCCAAGACATCATACTTCGTGCACTTGTCTGGAAATGCACTGGCATAGACTGCCTTTCCAATGTTCTCGGGCACTGCCAAAAACTGCCAGGCTCACATTGCTCCCCAGTAGAGGAGGCTCCACTCTCTTTCATGAGTATCTGCTTTGATGTTGTCCTTGCAGGGGGGAGGGAAGGAGGAGAGAGGGAAGGAAGAAGAGAGTAAGGAAGTGGGGGGAGGGAGATCAGTCTTTGACAGGGAGGCTGAAGACACACATTGGAAATGAGGATGACACTTGACCAGCTATGATTTTGACATCAATCAATACATCGCCATTGGCCTGTTGGTGACAGCTGCTCTATTTACTCTGTACCTCCCCCAGTCCCACACAGGGCCCAGTGTGGCGCTCTGAATGGGGTTCATTTACTGAGCACCCCCCAGGCACTGCACTCAATGAGGTACTGTTCCAACTCCCACAAAGTCCACCCTCTGAAGGGGAAGAGAAATGGACATTGACAACCACCTAAAAAAAACTACACAGTTCTATTGAACATACAAATATAAATCCATACACTTTCAAACACTCACTTTTCTGCCCCAGTTTCCACTTGCCATTACTGGAGAATTAGAAAAGCATGTCCATCCCTCTGGATAAGACAAGCCCCTCCGCCCCAGGGGTTCTGCCCATTACAACTATTCAGGGCGGCCCCGTTCGTCACACACACTGCACATCTAGAATCCAAGGGAAGAGAGTATGGGATTTAATCTGGATTCCAAAGAGTATGTACAGTAGCATCTCTGGATACACTGTCTGTTAATTTACAAAAAATAAAAAAAAAGAGGGATAAAAACTGAATATCCCTTTGTGGTTTTTTTTTTTTTCAAAACACCAGTTGAAGCTTCCAAATGCTAAAAGAATTTTTTGTTAATGTTTTAGATACCTGTCTAGGTACCTGCATATGTTAATGGATATTTCTACTTAATCCAGATGACAGAGTTCAACATCCCTCATAAAGAAAAGTTGCTCTATTGTGGTTCTCTGTTTTACTAATTCAGAAACCTGACATTTCTGGAGGAGCAGCGACAAATAATTTCACGATAAATTTTCTAAGACAAAATGCTCTGCTCTATGGAGCTCAGGAGTAATTTAAAGGGAAGATAAACAGTTTCGACATTTATTGGGTAAACAAATGCGGCGGGATAATTTATTGAGATATTAATTTGTGATTTTTTTTTCTTGCTCCTCTAGGAGCTTGGAAAGATGGAAGGAATTGTCCTTCTCCCAGGTGAGAAGGTGGGCATGTTCTAAATGTGGACGCCTTTGCCTCTGTTATGAACAGTGTCTAGTTTCGAGACCTACAATCAAGGCTGCAGAGCACGCATCAGTGTAAAGAGCTACACGTACAGAGAGCAGCAAACCCAGAGTGGCCAGGGTTGGGGGACGGAAGGAGAGGTAGAGGTTCCCCAAGATATGGGAAGGGAGGGGATCATGGTGATTCTATAAGGGGCAGAGATCAGTGCTCGTGGAATCTCAAGAGTATAGCGGCACCAGGAGGATCCAGAGGAAGGATGGTCCCCAGGTTTCCCTAAACAGCTTCATCTGAACTACCTTTGTTATGGGCAATCGATGTTGCAATCACAGCCTCATTCCTTATCCTTGGTTGTGAGAATTCTGAACCTAAACTGGTCCAGGCTTCACTCCCAGGCAGTACGTTCTGCTCAACAACCTTAGGTTAAGATACAAAGATTGGCCACAAATTCTTTGCATCTCTTCCCGTTAAGAGGTGAAGTCTGTATTGCTCCATCCTCTGAATCTGGCCTTGGCCATGTGACTTGCTTTGGCCAACAGAACACAAGAGGAAACTTGAAAAGTACCTGCTCATTTGGAATTGTCTTCTCTTGCTGCTTCTGGAACACAGTCCTCGGGTGCAGAAGCCTCAGATTACCTGCTAAATGCTGGATAAACATAGCCCAGTGGTCCACATGCCCAGAGCCACCCACCAGGTGCGAGTGAGGCCACTGGGACCAACAGTCCCCAGGCAATCCATCCCCGGGTGACCCAGCTGTGCAGCCACAAGAGTGAGGTCATTGAAGACCAGTGGAAGAATCACTCAGCTAAACTCAGGCCAAATTGGCAATCTACAGAAGCATGAGATAAGGTGTGGGGAGGTTCTTCATGCAGCGATAACTGACACCGGGTTTGAACAAGACAGCATTCTAGTTACCTTCTATTCCAATAGCATCACACAAGTCATGCTAAGCCTCACGCCTAACGACTACCACAGGAGCCATGCAAAAGCCCAGGTACCAAATTAGCCAGGGATTTCTACCAGCTGACAGCTCTTCCAAGCCACAATATGCTTTGGGCACAGGTTTTTTTTCCAGAGAGTCAGGTGAGAGCCTGTGTTAGTGATTTCAGCTCACACTGTGGCCACTGTCACCCATCTCCCTTCCTTGCCCTGGACTGTCTTTGCCCTATGAGCCCTGTCAGTTCCTCCATGAGAGTAAATTCACTGCCATGGCCTGACCTGGAAATGGGCCTTGAGCAGAGCCACTGTGGCCTACAGATACTTTCTCTTAACTCAGGGTCTCCAGGTGTTATGGGTGGACATGTGTCCCCCCCTTCCCAAATTCATATGTTGAAGTCCTAACCCCCAGCACCTCGCAAAGCGACCTTATTTGGAAATAGGTTCTTTGCAGATGTAATTAGTTAGATGAGGTTGTACTTGAATGAAGTACAACCTCATCCTTATAAAAGGAGGAAATGTGAACACAGACACACACATGAAGATAAATTCAGAGGTCAGGGTGATGCATCTACCAAAGATTGCCACGAAGCCACTAGAAGTGAGGGGGGAGGCCTAGAACTGGTCCTTCCCCAGCAGTTTCCGAGAAAGCATGACCCTGCTGGCACCCTGATATCAGACTTCTAGCCTCCAGAACTGTGAGACCATAAATTTCTGTTGTTTAAGACGCCCAGTTTGTGGTACATCATGACAGCAGCCCTCACAAACTAACACACATGAAGAAAGTGTTAGGGGTTTCTTACCACACCGAAAGATCTAGATTTCTTTAAACAAATTATGAGTCGCTCCCGCAGCTCCCTGGTTTGCTAAGCAATGTAAAAAAAAAGGTTCTGTCAAACACTTTCCCCAGGTCAATGGCTATGAACTAGCCACTCACGTAAGTGACTTTCCTTGGAAAAAAGTAATTCTGATGAACCTGGAAGACATTAAGTGAAATAAGCCAGTCTCAGACAAATACTGTGTGATTCCACTTAGATGATATATCTAAAATTGTCAGACTCACAGAAGCAGAGAATAGAATGGTGATTGCCAGAGGCCAGGAGGAGGGGTGAGAAATGGAGAGATGTCCAACAGCTATAAAGTTTCAGTTATGCAAGATGATTAAGTTCTAGAGAGCTGCCGTAAAACGGCGCTTATAGTGAGCAACAAAATGCTGTGCACTAAAAAATTGTTGAGAGGATAAATACGTTGTGTTCTCACCACAAAAAAGGGAAGGGGGACACAAGGAAAATTTTGCAGGTGTTGGATATGTTTATTCCTTTGATTGTGGTGATAGCATCACAGTGTATTCATATGTCCAAACTCATCAAATCATATACGTTAAACATGCAAATTTTGTATATCAGTTATACCTCAATAAGCTGTTAAAAAAAAATAATGCTGCTCCAAGGTAACTAATGGTCTCTTGTATCCAAAACAATAATGGCGTAACTTTTCTTAATTTTTATAGCAACAAATGTCATTTTACATACACTATCAATTTAGATTATATGCTTCATAAGTTTGTCTTATTTAACTACAGATCCCTCTGTTCTGGAAATGCTGGAGAAAGAAATCTTACATCTGCATTGAATTGTGCCAGATTTGAACACCATTTCTGACAAATCAGAATTTCTCTGAGCAAATTATTTTTTGTTTCAGCACTTGCTTACACAATGTATAAATTGATATCTAAAGTACCTCCCTACTTAACAAGAAAGAATATAAATGAATTAATTAGGAATTTGACTCAGGAAGTTAGAAAAAAATAACAAAGCAAGTCAAGTATAAGGAAGAAAATAATAAAAGCATGAATTAATAAATTATAATAGAGAGGTGGTACAATTGCTAAATGTATGCAAGAGCTATTATTATCTTTAAGAAAAAAATAAAGCACTAATTTGGTCAAAATATTTTTTAAAGGAGAAAAGGAAAGCAAGAAAAAAATAGAAAAGGGTAAAGTAGCACAAATACAGAAAAAATTAAAGATTTAAGAGTTTTAACTCTGCCTATAGCTAAGTAAATTTGAAAACATGGGTAAAATGGATGATCTTCTGAGAAAATAGAAATTACCAAAATTGAAGTTATAACAGATAGAAATCTTGTTCTCACAGAATCATATCCTTGGAAGAAATTAAAATTTTTGTCACACAGCCTCCTCCTAGTAAAAAGTGCCAGTTCTGAAGTATTCTGAAGAATACAAGGTGCGTTCTTTCAAATCTTCAAGGTTTGAATTCTAACACTGTTTGTACTTTGCCAGAGATTAGAGAAAGCAGGAATATTTTAAAATCATTTTTTAAAAAGCAAGAATAAGACTTCTGTTCCAGTTGGAGTACTAAAGAACAAAATTATTCTCCTAAAAAAACCCAAAAAAAGAAACAGACAAATTATATCCATCAATAGTTTTCAAGACGATAGACCCTCGGGAATGAAGGCCAGTGGTCCCTGAGAGATGGGAAATAAATGAGTCCTGTGATTTCCTAAGTTGCTGCCTTGAAAAAATTTCCAGTCTACAGTGCAGGGTAGAGAAGACCAGGTGGACCCCAACAGACTGCCTGAAGTGAAGAGATGATGCTGAGTGCCCAGAGAGACCAAGGTGGTTAGAGCTTGCAAGAGAGAGTACTAAGAGGAAAATGGATAGAAATTCTGTCTTTACCTGTAGATATCCAATAGTTCCAGCATCATTTCTTGAAAAGGTTACCCTCTCTTGTCTGAATCACCTTTGTTCTTTATTGTAGACCAATTGTCCATATATGTATGGATCTTTTTCCTGACTTTCTGTTCTACTTCTTTGATATGTCTATCTTTACACTAATACTACACTGTCTTTATTCCTGTAATTTATAATAATTCTTGAATCAGGCAGTATTATCCCTCCACCTTTGTTCTTTGTCAAATTTGCCTTGCCTATTTCTTGCATTTAACAAAAATCTATTCCTGCTATTAACTCCCCCAAAACTAGGACTAGGAAAGAACTTCCACATAATAAAAGGCATCTATGGAAAACCATTACAGAAAAGCATATTCAATTCAATATATGAAAAAGACTTCTGGGAAAGACCTTCGAGGGATGGGCTTCCCTGGTGGCGCAGTGGTTGAGAGTCTGCCTGCCGATGCAGGGGACAAGGGTTCGTGCCCTGGTCCGGGAGGATCCCACATGCTGCGGAGCGGCTGGGCCCGTGAGCCATGGCCGCTGAGCCTGCACTTCCGGAGCCTGTGCTCCGCAACGGGAGAGGCCACAAGAGTGAGGGACCCGCGTACCGCAAAAAAAAAAAAAAAAGGAAGAGGGGCACTTCCCTGGTGGCACAGTTGTTAAGAATCCACCTGCCAGTGCAGGGGACACGGGTTTGAGCCCTGGTCCAGGAAGATCCCACATGCCATGGAGCAACTAAGCCTGTGTGCCACAACTACTGAGCCTGCGCTCTAGAGCCCAAGAGCCACAACTACTGAGTCCGTGTGCCACAACTACTGAAGTCCACATGCCTAGAGCCCAAGCCACCGCAATGAGAAGCCCGCACACCGCAATGAAGAGTAGCCCCCACTCACCGCAACTAGAGAAAGCCTGCACGCAGCAGCAAAGACCCAACGCAGCCAAAAATAAATAAAATAATAAATAAATAAATAAAAATGAAAGAGACTCCCTTATGAGGTCGTGAGTTCCCTGGCACAGCATGTGTTCAACAAATGTTATGTAGCCCCTTGTCAAGGAGGACCACCCTACTTAAAATGGCAACACCTGCCACACCCTCTCCACTATCCCTAGTTTCCTTCCCTATATTATTTATTTCATAGCACATATCACTTTCCACTCTATCACATAATTTAATAGTGCACCAGTTTTATTATCAGTCTCCCTCTACTGAATGTAAGCTCCTTGAGGGCAGGGCTTTTATCTGTTTTGTTCACTATTGTATCCCCAGTACTCATGGTAACCACTTAGTATTAGTTGACTGAATGAATTGATAGGATGGGAGGTTGAACTCTGTGACCTCTAAAGTCCCCGACAAAGCTAAAATAAAATATTTGTGAGCCTATATTTGGGGACTTCTCCCACTTCTATTTCTCCACCTCTACCCAAGAAAAATCACTTACCCAATTTTCACTTCCCGTAAGTCTTGTGATGGGCGTCCTTTATCACACGTCTGAGGCAAGCACGGCACATTCAGCGCTAAACTTGGCCAGCTGACCGTCTGCTGGCAAGGAGTTCTCCAGCCATGATTGGCTATTAAATCTTAATCACAGCCTTCTCCTGCAATCAAGACCTTTGATTAACTCTATTCACAGTCCTGCAAGGTCAAAAAATGAGAAGGTGGAAAGAGCGAGCAGAGACATCAGAGGGTTACAATCATATCCAGCTCCATAACTTGTCCTGAGCGATAATTTCATTTCCCATCAGCCCCTGAGTGATGACGCGCCAGGATTCTCACTCTCTTGTCATGCACCTTCCCTCTCAGAGATTTTTCTGCTCTGAGCCCCACTGCCAACCCCTGTTCCCGGGGTGGGGGTGAAGCTATCACCAAGAGAGGATCCGAAAAAGCAAGCCAAGCCAAGAGTGTATGTGGTCAAGCAGGAGGGATTCCTTCTCAGTTAAACACCTTAGTGATGTAAGATGGGGAAATCAGCAGTTTCAGAGGCCACCACTCATGACCTTGTGTGTTCCTTACAGGGGTACAATTTCCCCCTAAAATTAAAATGCTGCTTTCAGCTTCCTTAGCAGAATTTTGACTGTTCTTGGAAGCAGCTGTCTGACTGCATCTTGATGCTAAGGCTGAGATTAAAGCTCTTCATTCCCTCTCTGCCTCTTCTATGAGCCCACCATCTGGGATATTTTGGGTTTGAACCTCACTAAGAAAACTAAGGTAGCCACGGCTGAAGCCATTATGTTGTAAATGTTTGGCGACCATTCAGAGTCTTCTGTGATCTAACCAGTTCTCATTAGATCACATCCTCCACAAAGCACTCTGAGGATACTGTATCTTGAAAGAAATCTACAACTCTGGGCAAAGCAGAGCTTCAAACGAGGCCCCCTCAAAATGATCATGGGCTTAGCTGTGGCTGAACCTCGTCTGATGGGAATCCAGAAAGTCTTCGGAAAAAAGTAGCTTTAGAGATAAGCCTAAAAGAAGGAGAAATATTTCAACAGGTGGAGATGGGGTGTGAATATAAAATGTTCATCTAAGCTTCTCAAACATTCACACCCTGAAATGTGTTGGGCTTAATTAATTCAGTCTAAACCCCTCATTTGCCTCTTTTCTCTCTGCTTAAGTTACAGTGAAATAGGAACGCTGTGTTCCTGCTTCCTCCCACTGGTTCGTGGAAGCGGAATGCCTGGGAACACAGGGACAATATTGAGAGCGTGAGTCGCAAACTCCACTCCTTACCGCATGGCTCTGGCTGTGGAATACCGCGCATCAGCCTCGGACAAGAGCGCTTCACAATTCTGATGTTTTGGCACTGAAAATACGCTTAAGCCAAATAAGTTTTGCAAGATCGCTCAGGCAGGACAATCATATTTAGATTAGTCCAAAAAGCATCATTTATTAACAGCAGCTCGTGGTGCCTTAATCACAGGTCACAGACAGCAGCTGGGTTTAGGCACGTCTTACTCTGTATTCAGTTTCCCAGCAAAGTCAACGCAGTGCCTCGTCACAGACAACAGAGTCCGCACTGGAGCTGTCCAGGGGACCCAACCTTCCGCCCTAACCTTGGCACTTTTCACCTGGATGATGCCAGGGAAGGCAAAATGATGCCAGTGTTCTCTATGTGTTCGTTAATTAGCTCTGCAATTAAGACATTGTCATCGACAGTTGAACAAATGGCAGTGGCCCTTCTCATTTCATTTGAAATCAAGATAACTTCTGAACAATATCATGTCCAGAACATACCACCAGGACTAAAAACACATACATTATGCAGTGTCTCCTCTAATTGCAGCATAATGATACCCAAGGGTTTGTGGACATATTTTCCTGGAGCCGTAAGTTCTCTGATTTTGTTTTGTTTTGTTTCGTTTTGGAGTATGTTTTCACTTCAATGCTTATATTAATGTAAATATGTCCTCTGGGTAATCACTGTGTAACCAATTATCTCCCCAGATGTTTTTGTTCCTGTTTGCATTTATATTTTAGAGTTATGTTGGAGACAAGGAGAGCTATCCAAGCTAATGAGAAAAGAAGTGCGATTAATCCATAAATGAAGCATTATCACCAAATGAGAACGAATTGATATTGAAATGACCCACTAGACAAACGAAGATTTGTCACAGTTTAAACAGAAAAAAAAAACTGGTGGGAAAATTGATTAGCCACACAGCCCATGGGGGTATAGGCAAAGGAAACTTATTATTTATTTGCGTTATCTACATATATTTGATTTTAATCAATCAATTAAAAGAGCTTACAAATGAATGTTTAAAAACTAGGTTGACAACATTCATTGGATGTGTTTATTCCTTGAGTTTAGCTAAAACTAAACTGCTATTCACCACCTGAATATGGTAATAGGTTCCTAGTTTTATGTCTGCATATGTCTAGGTAAAGTAATAAAAAATACTTAAACGATTTAAGTCAAAACTAAAACTCTCCAAAAAATTCTATTATCTTTTTGCTCAAATTTAAGAGATAATGAAACATGCCTAATCCTTTCAATTTGCCTCAAATGTGATGGGCCATGTTTTAACCATTCTGATTAAAAGGGAAGAGTTTAGTATAATGAAAGGGAAAATGGTCAAGGAGCTGAGATTTCAAATCCCAACTATGCCATCGGAAGGCTGAGAATCCTTGAACAAGCCACTTTAGCCTCTCTGGACCTTGATTTTATCATCTGTGAAATAAGAAGGTCTTAGTAGGTGATTTTTTCAGGTTCCTTCCGACTCTGAAATTTTATGGTTCTGTTTGTCCTTTATTCTGAAGACAGAAGCTGGCTCGCAAATGCCTGCCCTCTGCTGGCCGTATCCCATTGTTGCTGTCCTGACATCCACCAAGTATGATTGATGGTAAAGGTGTCTAGACTGGCCTAGTCTGCTTTGTTTTTCCATCCTCTTTCTCTTATTTTCTCCCTTCTCAGATTCTTCTGTTGAAGTCAAGTGATTACTAAAGATGCCCTTCCTGGTTGGTCTCATCTCTACCCTGTTCTTAGCAAAGAGCTACAACAAGTAGGTTTATCCCACAAGGTCCCCACCCCCACCACCACTGTCACTGAGATCAGCTCATCTTGAAACTATTCAGCACCTATGGGGTGACATAAAGTGTGTGGTAACTCACTTCCAGGACGTCCCCAGTGAAGCCCACTTCCTGACATCATGCCCTGGTGTCATCCCTCCCACACCAACTAGAGCTGACCTGTCTAACCAATAGGATATTAGAGAAATGACTTCCAAGACCAAGTCATAAAAGAGAGCTGCTTCCATCTTGCTGACTCTAGGATCACCCCCCGCCCCCGGGGAAAGGAAGCCAGTCTATGTCTTGGGGACACTCAGACAGCCTGTAGAGAGTCCACATGGTGAGGAACTGAGGCCAGCAGCCAACAGCCGTATGAGTGAGCCGTCTTTGAAAAAGATCCTCTAGCCATTGTCAAGTCTTAAGATGACTGCAGCTCTGGTCAGTGTCTCGATGTATCCTCATAAGACAGAAACACCCTTGAATTCCTGCCTTGAATTCTTGACCAACAGAAGCTGTGTGAGATAACAAATTGTGTGCTGCTTGAAGCCACTAAGTTATGGGGTAGTTATTTATATGTTTATATATATAGGCAATATATATCTAATACAACAGACAAAGCTCTCAAGGCATCTTTGATGGAAACTAGGGAAGATTTGAAGCCTCAAGGAGCCTCTGATGTCATGCCCCACCTAAGGTCAGCCTTACCCATACATCCTAAGAAAGAGAGTCTAGAAGTCCTCACAGGATAGTTACAAATAGCTATGTATGAAGGCAAATATGACTAAGTACATTTTGGTAATTCTATGGCCAACTGGACAGATAAAACACAATGTAGAATTATGACATAAGAAATGAGTGTACACAAAACATTTAAGTCCGTGAGTAAAATTACTTGGCAGTTTTGACAATGAGGCTTACTAAGACAAAAGTAACAGACCTAGAAAGAATGTGTCTGTGTTTGTGCATGCATTCAGAGGGTGGGGGAATGTCCATGCATGTTGGGATGTAAGGGAAGGATGAATACAGTGACCAAGACTGATAAAGATGAGGCTGAGGAAATGGCCAATGTTGTAGGGTCAGTCCCTGTATAGGGACTTACCTGTATAGGGTAAAGAAAAAGTCCAACCTGCTGTGTCCAAAGGAGCGTGGCCAACCTACTTGCTTGGGGAAGACATCAATATCCAGGGAGGTTTTATCTGAATGATGAGACATCAGCACAGAGAACTATACTCAATATTTTGTAATAACCTGTAAGGGAAAAGAATCTGAAAAAGAATAGATAGATAGATAGATAGAGATATCTGAATTACTTTGCTGTACACCTAAAATTAACACAACATTGTAAATCAAATTAAATTAAAAAAATTAATTCCATAGAAACCTGAAAAAATTAATTTAATTAAAATGAATGGTGAGACATCACAACAGCTATTCAGGTCTTAGGCAATCAGGCCATCAAAAGACCATCTAATTAGTGCTTGGAACAAGAGAGAACACAGCCGGGAAAACATTAAGCCTCCCTTCTCCAATAGAAATGGAGTTTGGGTCAAGACTCCTGGCTCAGGAGAGAAACTGAGGCAGTGTATGGATTGGATCATCTCAACAAGAATAAAGGGAAGGCTGGAACTCAATAGATATGTATATGTGTGTCCTTGGCTTAGCCAAACACAATGGGTAACAAGACTCATCTAACTCCTGATCCTGGAAGTTCAGGGATGATTCTGGAACTGGGTGCGGCTGGAAAGACAAGCACTGACAGACAACCTGGGACTCTTGGTCCACCAGGGTTGTTATGAATAAACCAACTTAGCAAAATATTTATGGATGTTGATAAGCTGCAAACAGTGGGGAGAGGGGATTTCTGGAAAGCTATTCTTGTTGTGGCCACTCCGTAGAATCACATGGACCCTCACTCAAAAGTTGGTCCAGATGTCAAGACTGCTGATGCCATATATACCGCTAGAGAGTATGAAGAGGTTTATCACTCATTAGGAGGTTTCTAGGGGAAAAGCAGGGTAGGACACCCAAGCTGGTCTAAAAATGGGCTGAGAGAACAGGGAAAGGAGACTGGGTTTTTATTGTGCTTAGGGGGTAGGGCTGGGTCACGGTTACTGATTTGAGCCTCCTGCCAACTCCACAGGAGAGAGCACCCAGGCTTTCTGTTCCACTTGCCTAGTTATGGGACACAGGGGAAGAGGGAGGGTGACACTTAAAAGCTGCCGGCCTTCAAACACCAAGAAACAAGAGTCAGACTCTATTACAATCCTTAAAAATACTTTGTGTTTTTGTATTACATTTTATGCTTTTCAGAGAATGTTCATCTTTTTCACGGTAGGTTTGATTTAAATGAAATCAATTTAAATGACTAATCAGGAAGGCTCGAGCAACTTTTCCTAAAAAGGTGTGTATTTATTTGATGTGACCTTGCTTACACATTTTTCAAAAGCCCTGTCAGATGTCACAGAATTCATAAAATCACAGAGGTACACACTCTACTGTGAGTCTAATATTTTACGATTAATTTTCCAGTCATATCAGAAAACCAAACGGTTATATGAGTATTTGTGCTATAATCAACTAAGGCAGATGCTGGTGTAGTCACAGGAATGATGAAGCATTGCTGACCCAAGAGGTGAGTCAAAAATACATCTGGGATATTATTTTTATGCTGTACCAGGAAGACAGCGCCATCAAAGCCATGATCAAACATAAAGCTTAACAGTTGAATTGTGCTTTATGGTTTAAAAACTGATTTGTATTTTGTTTACTGTCTGTCTCCCCACATTAAAATATAAGCTATATGAGAACAGATTTTACGTCTGCTTACCTCTTCTATCCTCAGAGCCACAGTGTCTGGCATGTAGCAGGCACTCATGAATGAATGAGTCATCAAAGAAATTAAAAAGAACCAGAACTTGAACCCACATCTCTTTTTTATATTAAAACATAAACTCTTAACCAGCACACTACTAAAATAAGAGCTGGACCCTTGATCAGGGAAGAACCTATCCCAACCGTTGCACACCATAAAAAGATGCCTAGAGTGACCCCGGGATCATCTGGCTCTGGGTGATCAAGGGCGAGCGGCCATGACTTGCGACTCCTTGTGCAGAGATCAGCAGTGATCGCTGTACAAGGTTTCAGCCACCGGGTAAAGTCAAATGCTAACATGAATAATCACATCTGCAATAATCGTTTGTAGTCGAGTGTAACATGGAAAACTCTAATCAAAACATCATTTCAATTGGACAAAAGATTCACATTTTAAAATTCTTAATGACTAAGTCAGACGTAGAAAGACGAATACTGTATGATCTCACTTATATGTGGAATCTAAAAAAAAAGAAGCCAAATTCATAGAAACAAAGAGGAGATTGGGGGGGATGGGGGAAATGCGAAGATTGTTGGTCAAGGGGTACAAAGTTTTAGTTATAAGATGAGTAAGTTCTGGGGATCTAATACACAGCGTGGTGATTAGAGTTAATAATACTGTGTTGTATACTTGAAATTTGCTGAGAAGGTCTATCTTAAATGTTCTCCACACACACACACACATAAAATGATAACTATGTGAGGTGGTGGATATAACAACCAACCTTATGTGGTGATCATTTCACAATATAGATATATACCAAATCATCATATTGTACACCTTAAACTTACACAATGTTATGTGTCAATTATAAAGTAATAAAACAGGGGGAAATATTTTTAATTAATTGATTAAATTCTTCCTGAAAAATATGTCTAGTAAAATCCAACTTTAAAAAAAAGGAGCATATAGATATCTGCATAGAAGATACCGAAAAGGATACAGCAAAGTTTTGTTCAGTGGCTACTATTAGGGAGTGGAGATTTGGAAGGAGGTGCAGAAGACAGGAATAAGTAGAGAGCAGGCTGAAGACCTCTGCTCTTTGCTTTACATGATTCTAAATTGTGTTTTTTTACATAAACGTGGGATTGTTTATAATTTTTAAATTTGTTATAATTACAATATAACATAATGTTTTACCTTGTATATAACAAGTACTCAATGGCTATTATTGGATGATGTCAAAAATGTGCTTCCTATGGCCACCCATGCTGGATTTGCCTTAACAGCTATCCTATTATTTATCCACATATTCATATTTATTTAAATATACATTTATATTTTCTATAAAATAAATATATATAAACATTTACACTCATTTTAGAATTCTGTATCTCATACTAATAACTCTTAGCATGATTTCTAAAACTGGCACAAACTTTTCTGAAAAAACAGAAAATAACAAGTATTGGCAAGGATGTGGAGAATTTGGAAACCTGGTGCACTGTTGGTGGGAATGTAAAATGATGCAGTCACTATGGAAAACAGTATGGAAGTTCCTCAAGAAATTAAAAATAGAATTACCATGTGATCCAGTAATCCCACTTCTGGGAATATACCCAAAGGAATTGAAAACGGAGTCTCAAAGAGATACTTGTACACCCATGTTCGTAGCAATACTATTTACAATAGCCAAGAGGTGGAAGTAACCCCAGTGTCCATCAAGAAATGAATAGATGAACAAAATTTGGTGTAGACATACAATGGCATATTATTCAGCCTCAAAAAGAAAGGAAATCCTATTATATGCTACAACATGAATGAACTTTAAGAACACTATGTTAAGTGAAATAAACCAGTCACAAAAAGGGAAATACTGCATGATTCTACTAATATGAAACATCTAAAGTAATCAAACTCATAGAAACAGAAAGGAGAATGGTGGTTTCCAGAGCTGGCAGGACAGATGAATGGGGAGTTGTTGTTTAACAGATACATAGTTTCAGTTTTGCAAGATGAAAAAGTCCTGAAGATGTTTCACAGCAATGTAAATATACTTAACACTACTGAGCTGTACACTTAAAATCATTAAAATGGTAAACGTTAGACTATGTCGTTTTTACAGTTAAAAAACAAAACAAAACTTAAAAGCTGTCACAAACTGTACTTTGTACCCATAACAATCCTTTCAACTGATTATTAAGCCCATTTTACAGGCAACAAAAGTGAGGCTCAAAGAAGACATGGAAAGAGTCCAACCAGGATGCATCGCCCAAGTTGCTGCCTAGACCTTATTGACTGGGCTGTATCAAAACAACTCTGGAAAAAAGTAGAAATGGTGCCGGTCGACTAGGATTTCCAGTTATTAACCGGTGAACTGTAAATTGGTTCCACTCCCATCAAATGAAATAGCATTCCTAAATGAGAATTAAAACAAACCCTCCTTACTAGTCCTAACCTGTCTCTGTTTGGTACTTTTGACATCCGTGTACAACTGCAGCCAAGCGGACATCTAAAGCAATGAGTGGCATTGTGCTACTTATTGGAAACGAGTCACATATTTTATTATCTAAAGTCTAAATGCTTTTAGCTTCCTTGAAGAAAGTTGTTTTGTTTAGAAAATTGCAGAAGATATTGAAATGAGATCAAAAACTACAGAAAAGGTTTGAAACATTTTTCTCCACAAGCCAATGGCAGTAAACCAGTCTATCAATCTGGTTTCGTAAACAACTTCATTAAGACAACGTCTGTGTCTCTGGGGCTTCACTGAGACACAGTTGAGCAAATTCTTAAAGGGTATCAGTATAAAAGAAAGCCAACTTTTGGGCGTCTTCAGAGCACCAACTTTTTGCCCCCCTTGGTCCATCAGCTCTCGGTCACAGGATGCCCATAGTCCTTGCAGGTGTTCTGTCAGCACACTTATCTTAATGGTTACAATAACGACCTGTAATTATCTATTTCCTCCACTTCACTGAGATCTGTGAAGGTGGGACAGCCTTCATCTTCACATCCCTGGGACTCAGTACCCAGCCCAGGGCCTGAAGCACAGCAGTGTCCATAAATATTTGCTGACAGCTGAATAAGTGAAAAAATGCAAGCCGGAGTTTGAAATCCGGGGCCAGCCCTGATTCACATGGGAAGAATAGGAAGTCCTAGTTCCATGCTAAGCCCCTCAGCAGAAACTGGGGCTCACCTACGGTAGAATCTGATCTTGTGCCGCAGTTGAAGGAGATGAGCTTTCTGTGGTCCTAACACCTTTAGCCTGGAAACTCAGTACCGTCGTTCCTCTGTATCCACAGGAGTGTGGTTGCATGACCACCGAGGATACCAAAAATTTTCCGATGCCCAAGTCCTTCCTTGGAAAACCCACAGACACAGAGAGCCGACTGTACTCAAAATTCTTTCTAGTTTTAGGGCTCATCTCGCTCTTACCTTCCTTCAGCCCTCCCCCCATTTACTCATTCATTCAACATTCATTCATCAGATATTTATCAACTGGTTAGGAAGTCTCAGGCACCATTCTAGGAATGGTGCACTCGGAACACATCATACATGGAGGTGGGGAAAAAAAAAACAGACATGGTTCCTTGCCCTCATGGAGCTTTTGGAAAGAAGATAAGGTATGTTGAGAATTCCAATGGTGGTGAGATTGCAGTTTTACATCAGGTGGTGAGGGGAGGCCTCAATGAGGAGATGGAATTTCAATGAGTTAAGCAGAAGCTGGGGAAATGGAATTCCAAGTAGCAACAGAAGCCCAATTTGCCTTCCAGCTCATGCCAACCTTCTAAGGCTGGAGAGAGCCTGGTGTGGAGTCGAGCAGGGGAAGAGCTTACGGAGTCAAGAAGGGAAGAGCACTGGGAGAGAGGCCAGAGGAGAGGAGGAAGCTACGGCAGGAACACATGCCCAGCACTCCAGCCTGGCTCACCCTTCGTTCTTCTCTGCAGGGTATCGCGATTGCAAGAACCAGGGCTTTAGAATCCGAAAGACCCGCGTGGGAATTCCTTCTTCACCTCTCACCAGCTCTAGAAGTTTGGGAAGTGGTTCCCTCTGACCTGTAAAATAAGCACTTTTTGCCAGTCGTCTCAATGAACCCTTTGAAATGCTCCTCGAGGGTTAGAGGTTTAGAAAGGATTAAATAATTTGTTCGGAACTGTCAGCCTGGGAAATGACAGAATCAGGATGCGAACTCTGGCGCTCAGATGCAGACAGAGCCTGTGTCGTTCCTGGCTATGCATGTGCTGTGCTCTATGTGTGTCAGGTACATAAGTTTCACTAAATGGAATTCCTTTCTCTCTCACCGTCTTGACAGAATTCCCTGGGGTTGTCTGCCTTCTTGGAAGATCTCGGGGTGCCATATGCTCCTAGGATCCTCATTTCCCAGGAGGACCCTCTTGTTTCCCAAAACAAGCTCCGCCTGCATTGCTAAATGCCTATCCACTATCACAGCCTCGTGGCCTGGGGCAAGCATGTATATAGTCTAATACTTTTAATGCTTTAGCTACAGATGTGGACAAAAACGGCAACTAGCTCCACTGGGGCCAGTTTAGCTTCTTTAGGTACTTACAGTTTTCCTAGAATTCATAGGCTGGAAGTAAAAGTCTGCTAATCATTACAATTTAGAACATGTTCCCTATTTAGAAAGATTAGTATAAGGGCTGCAGCCTTGCATAACACCAGGAGGTACAGTTCACGTGTTAACGTATCCGGAGCTTACAACTGGGTGACCCTAGGTGCTCAGAAGGGCAGGCTGTGTGTTGTCCATCCCCCAGCTGTTGCGAGTGTCACTGCTGTGTGCTAGCTGTCACCTTCTCTGGAGAATTGGCCTCAGCCAGGCCCAGGAGGCCAATGGGAGGACAATGTAGTTAATGTGTAGAAGCATTTGGTAAATGTTAGCAATTATCTCTGTTCCTGGTGGCAGCAGTGTTTCCTGATCTGGGACGGTAACCCAGGTCTCCTGATCCTAACTCAGGCCTCTTCCACTGGATGACATCCTCTACCTAATCCAGCTCCATCTCAAATCTATGATTTTGATCCACCTACTCTCTAAATCAAAATTCAGATCTATCTTCCCATGTTGGCATTCTTTCCAGGTTGAACAAAAGTTATGAGTCATGGAGAAAGGGGGCCAAGAAGAGGCTCAGATTTCCAACTCTAAACCTCAGAGAAACAGCAGCAAAATGCTTTCTTTGGAGAACCTACATCCCTGGCCTGAAAAAGAAAAAAGTTTCAATTTCCAGCACTCAAAGCGAAACCTATCAAAATAGCTACATTGGGCTGAGTATATTGCAGTTGTGATAAGCTTCACAATGATTTACCATAATTTTAAACAATTCACAGCTTAAAGTTTGCCAGTAACTCTTAAGACGGAGCAGCACTGCTCTGATATGCACCCATTTGTATATCAATATGTCCTTGTCTCCTTAAAAGGAGGCTTGCAAAAGGATTTAATTCAGAACTCCTTGAACTGATTTAATTCAGCTATTTGGATGCTTCGATTTTCAGCAAATTGGCCACTTTCTATAAAAGTCACCTTACAGTATTAAAAGATATTAAACAATGATATAATGTTTATTAAGGCATAACCCTATCTCAGGCAAATTCTCTTGGAAGTTATTATGGGAAGTATATTTTCTTCCTCTAAAGAAAACAGTCAATGCTTGGAATTTTCAGCCACAGAACCAGAAGAATATTAGAGCCCCATCTGGTGGATTTGATGCTCATGCAGGAGCCAAAATGAAATTTTTCACCAAGCCCTTTCCTGGGTGCTGTGCTATCATTGCTTTCAGAATATGACAGCTAATCTCTGTCTCTTCATTTTCCACGTGGTATATATTTCCTTTTGCCTGAATGGCTGGACTGGTTTCTCCCTCCTGCATTTGGCCCACTCCCTTTCTATTGCCCTAGAGAAAGAGCCTTCAACTAGAGAGTGATTAACACAATTCTCTATATATTAAACATTATATACACAATAACATTTCAAAAAGGTATATTGTAACAAAGTAGACAGATTATATAATTTAATCACATAATTATATCACAACATAAATTAAACATTATAGTATATGTAATATGTGTATATTAAAAATAAATTTCACAATGTTAATATATATATTAAATTCATAAATATATATATTAAACTTCATTAATGAGAAATAATGAAAAGAGCACAAGGCACCGTGCTTCTAGTCATCCTGTCTTCTTCAACTTCCAATTCTGCTCCAGTCAAGTTAGTATCTTTTTATTTTCTACTCTCTGTCTCTGAAGGCATGTTAAATTAAGGATTTTACCTTGGTGCAATATTGTCACATCTTTTTAGTGAAAAGCAAGACAGATGGACAAAGAAATATTGTCTGTATTATCTACTGTCTACTACAGTCATCCCTTGGTATCCATGGGGTATTGGTTCCAGGATCTCCCTCATCCCACCTCACGAATACCAAAATCTGCAGATGCTCAAATCCCTTACAGACAGACCTCGTTTTATTTCACTTTGCTTTATTGCACTTCTCAGATATTGCCTTTTTTTACAAATTGAAGGTTTGTGGCAACCCTGCATCAAGCAAGTTTATTGGTGTCGTTTTTCCAACAGCATTATTTTTAAGTTAAGGTATATACATTGGTTTTTGAGACATAAATGCCATTGAACATTTAATAGACTACAGAACAGTATAATAATCACTTTTATAAGCACTAGGAAACAAAAAAATTCATGTGACTCACTTTATTGCTATATTCATTTTACTTTGGTGGTCTGGAACCAAACCCATAATATCTCCAAGGTGTGCCTGTATAAAATGGCATAGTATTTGCATATAACCTACACACATCCTCCCATATACTTTAAATCATTATAATACCTAATACAATGTAAATGCTATGTAAATAATTGTAAATACAATGTAAATGTTATGAAAATAGTTGCCGCACACAGCAAATTCAAGTTTTGCTTTTTGAAACTCTCTGGGATTTTTTTTTAATAGTTTTGATCCATGGTTGGTTGAATCCAAGGATGCATAACCAGCAGATACAGAGGGGCCAACTGTATTTTCCTAGCAAGATTTTATACGATGGAAGTTCTGCCAGTTTCTAATTTATTGCCCCTCAGCTCCAAATGCACGTTTCTTTGCTTTGCTTTGTCATTGCGTTACGACACACATTCCCTATTGTTATTTGGCTTTATTATTGAATGCATGTAGCTCTTTACTTTTCCTGACAATATACCTTTTCTGCTCAGTAATGTACAATCTACCAGACCTGACATTTTGTGTTAAACTTCTTTATATTCCCAGCACCTAGCAAAATAAGTCATACGTATCACATGTAGACATGCCTAGAATGAATGGCAATGTCAATGTCACAACTAGAGCAAAGTGTACTAAGATAGTAACTACTTACTGTATACCCCCATATTTAAAGAAGGTTAATGCAGGTAGGTTTGTCCTAGAAAGTATATAAATATGGTACAAAGCTTCAGTAATTAAAACAGCATGGTGTTGGCTTAATTAAATCAATCAAATGGATGTAAGGGCTCAGAAACCACAAAAGTACAAATGGGATTTTGTTACATGAAAAAGGTGGCATGTTAGATAGACTGGGAAATTAAGTACTCTTCAAAATATAATGATGAGGAAATTGATCATGTATTTAGAAGTTAGATTCCCACTTCTTCATTCTGTGCCCCCAAAGTGATTCCACATGGGGTAAGATTTAAATGTTTTTTAATTTTTATTTTCTGGTAATGGTGAATTAAGTTTTTCAAACTCTCCCACAGGAAGCAATTAAATATGCTGGGTAAAATATTTTAAGATATTCTCTTAACTGCATCAAGGAACAGCAGATAGAAAGGAACTACTAGGTTAAAGGCAAATGAAAATTGCATGCCCAGAGACTAACTAATATGGAAGCCACTTTTGCTCTAAAAGTATTTGCCAATCTAGGCAAAGTTGAATTTTTGTTTGAGTAGACTCAGGGGGAGAGTGGAATAGAGGAAATATTTGAAGTAATAAAGACTGAGGCATTTTCAAACTGACTATGACACTCACCCACCAACCTATGGAACCCCAAGTTGAACAAATAAATTAAAAAAAAACAAACAGATATATCATTGTGAAACTGCATAAAACCAAGCAAATAGAAAAACCTTAAAAACAGCTGGAGAAAAAAAACAGAGGCAGATTTCCTGCCATCACAAAAAACCATCATAAGTCTGACAGCAGACTTCTCTCTGACAGCAGACTTCTCTCTAGAAAAAATGGAAGCAAAATAATGGCTTTCTCTTAAGTTACTCTATAGATTTCTGCCTCCAGTCTGTATTTTCTGTTCTAGTATGCATCTATCTCCCTTAAAGGGAAAGGGAAAGATTCAGAATGTTCAGTGTTCCTTACTATAAAGCTATCTCAGAGCACCCTTTCATTAGAGTTTAAAATAATTGAGAACAAAGCTCTCTGGGCAGCTACAACATCACAAATACACTGCACTGATTTAAGGTGAATCTACTTCATAGCAAAGTATATTTGCCATTTTCCTCAGGAATGTGGACCTTGTTTATGAGAATGGCACCTTTTATGATGCCACTATGTATTAGGCATTACATTATGTTCTTGATATATAGTATTTAACTCAATGCTTGCAAGAGCTCTGTGAAGAAAGTGTTTTTATCTCCTTTGTCAGATGAAGAAACTGAGGCTGAGAGAGATTTAACACATTTTATATGATTTCACAGCAAATGAGGGCAGAGTCAGAAATCTAACAGGTTCTCTGTCCCCAAGTCCTGTGCATTTTCCACTCTCCTCCTATCTCCCCAAAGAACCCACAATTCAAAGACATAATGACATAGATTATATGTTATTACCAAATGCTGGTCTATTTTTATCTAAATTCTAACAATTCTGCATACCGTATGAAACATACACAAGCAAAAGCATCATGATATACGTGAATTGAAAAACTTATTCTCAATCCCAAATATCTGTACCTAGGGAATAACGAACGTTTTCCCTTATTCAAATGTCAGATTTAAACAGGACAGAACGTTTATTAATTCCCACAATGGGCCACTTGCTGGGGATTATTTCTGCATGTAGGTTTCCCAATAAAACAATATATCTGTCTAAATACTGCATAATAAGTTTTTAAATTTAATAACAAGGCTGTTTCTTCTAGCAGAAAATAATTATTGGTAAACACTAAAGACTGCTGTTTGTTTTATGCAACAAAACAGCATTTTACTGCCGAATGAGAGAACTTTTTACGATACACTAGACTTCTCAATTTATATAACTCAATTTCAGATTCTTCTTCTACAGATAAGAAGAACTTAGAAGAAACTACCTTTATTTTTTCCAATGGCTTCATAAGCTAATGCTATTTAACGAAACATTTGGAAGGGTATGGAAAGAAGCCTGGATCCCGTGATTTTAACATGAGCAAGGACCTCTCGGGTCTGCAGTATCCAGTGTAGTAGCCACTAGCCCCATGTGGCTACTGAGCATACAGGATGTTGCCAGTCTGAACTGGGATACACTCTAAGTATAATGTATGCACTGGATTTCAAAGACTTAGTATGAAAAAGAAATGTAAAATATCTTAATAATTGTTTTCTGTTGATTACATGTAGAAATGATGATATGTTGATATATTGGGTTAACCACAATATATTATTAAAAATAATTTTACCTGTTTCTTTTTATTTCTTCTAATGGGGCTACCAGAAAATTTTGACTTACTTATGTAGATTGATTTTGTGGCTCACACTATATTTTTAGTGCAGTGTGCCTTCTTACTGAAAGGCATCAGCCCCCTGACTGGTACCTGCTTCCATCTAAGACATCCCCCTAGTCTATTCACAACAGAGCAGTTAAAGTAAACCCTATAAAACATAAGTCAGATCGTGTCACTCGTCTCTCAAAGCAGTTTCCATCTGAGTTAGAGTAAGAGCCAAAGTCTTTACAACAATCCCCTAGGTACTGTGCTTGACCCCTGTCCTCTCTCTGATCTCATTTCCCCCACCTCTGCCCCTCACTAATTTGGCCCTAACCATGTCGCTGTTTTTTACATACCCCTCAGTGCTCTCACCTCAGGGCCTTTGCACTGGCTGTTCCCTCTGTCTGGAACACTCTTGTCCCAGTTATCCTCATGGTGGACTCCTTCGGCTTCTTCAAGGCTGCTCAGAACTCACCTTCCCAATGAGACTTAACTATCCTCTCATTTAAAGCTGCAACTTCCAAAAAGTTGGCACACCCCCTTCCTCTGCCCTACCTTTTTCTTTTTTCATAATTTTTAATCATCTTTAAAACCTACCAAATAATTTACTTATTATATTATTATCTACTTTTTATTGTCTTTCAATAATTGTTGAGTGGATGCGGGGAGAACCATTATTGCATTGTACAAATTCTTAGCACTTCCAGGAGATCCTTGGCAATAAAGGCAGGAGAACTGTTACACACAGAAGAAGGGGGGTGAGGGGAAAAGAAGAGTGGGAAACAAATCAACAGACAGAGCTTCACTAACATTGCTCTTCTATAGACGGTATCTTCAAGACAAGAACTATTCATATAGGTATCTCTTGCACCTAGAGTAAAACCTATGGTAAATTGAATTATTGGTCCCAATTCTTCACTCTCCCATAGTAAAATTATGCATTCCTAATCTTGTCATGGGGGAAGCAGGTGGAGTATACTTCCCTATCCATTGACTTTGGACTTGGTCACGTAACTTGCTTTGGCCAGTGAGACATTAGCAGACATGACACAGCAGAGGTTAAGATGTGTGTGCACAGATTGCCTTGACGCTCTTGTGCTTCCAAACTCTCTTGTGAGAACATACTCCAGATAGCCACTAATCCTCCACTCTGAGCTCCAGAATGAGACTCACAGAGCTGGCCTGAACTCGACCCAGAAGCCAAAACCTAGGAGCAGGGAATAAATGATTATTACCTGCCACTGAAATTTTGTGGTTGTTTGTTATACAGCAAAAGCTGACTAATAACATCACCTGTCACATAGTTCTACTGAAGATAAAATATTTACAGAAAGTTTTCAAATATCAAATGGGGAGTAGTTATATCAACTGTCTGCCTTTCGTATCTGATGTCTGACCTCCTATATCAATGTTTAGTATTTGCTGCTCCTGATCCTGACTGCACATCTGGTTTCTACTCTTTGATTTGTGTCTAAAGGAACAAACTTACCTGCTTGGCCCCTGACTGCTACTGACATATATCTAGCTCACCACCATGTACCCAAAGCTTGACCTTGACTAACCCAGGCCTGGCTTCCTGCCACGTCTGAACTCTGCCGCAGCACATTGCTTGACCCTAAGCAACAGCAGTTCTGTTCAGAGAGGTAAAGAGAAGGTAAACTTGAGTAAGAAGGAATAGGATACTGGGCAGCAGGGTTAAAAGTGGAAAGAAATAGTTTAGAGTATATAGAAAGAGCAAACTCCAATAATAGTCCTGAAAACCCAGCCAGACATATACAACCATTTCTCCAAGAAATCCAGCTCTAAATGAGTCTGACATTTTCACCCAGCAGGAGGTAGAATTTATTCCACATTTTTTCTCTCAGTGTTCTCATCTCATAAGCCTCCCAAGAGGCCTGTGTCTGCCACCTTGAGAAATCACCACACCTGCTCCAAAGCTCATCAGATACAAGAGATCACCCCGCAAAATGGAAAACTTATACTCCAGAAAAGATGACCTTCCCCATGCCACTGCTGTGGGTCTCTTTACAAAAAATCCACTGTCATCTTCAATGTCACTGCCATGTGAATGCTGAGGCATGGCTTTGGCACCAACTAAAATCTCCCTAGTGTGAAGTTTTCATAACTGCTTCTTTTGAATTCATTTTGTAAGTGCTGATCACTTGGCTCCAAAAGGACAAGGCTTTTAAAGACAGTTCTCAAGCCATCAGAGCTTCTTCCCCTTTTCTGATGGTCAGGCTTCTGGATCACACTTACCAGTGGAGTCAATTTCCTTCACTGGTCTACCGAATCAATCTATAGTAAAGTACAGGGTCAATCTTCACAATAATGGCAAAATAAATCCAAATTACTGGATGCTTTTTATCTTGACTTCCTTTCTTTCTTTCTCTTTTTATATTAATTTGTGGGCATTTTCTTCATGTGTTTGTTGACACAGGAAGAGGGATCATTTTTTAAACTTTGTGTTAAAGTATAGCATGCATCTAGAAAAATGCACGAATCAAAACAAATAACTTGAAGCCTTTTCGCAAAGTAAATACACTAATGTATCCAGGGCTTAGATCAAGACACAAAACATTTCCAGCCCCCTAGAAGCAGCTACCACCCATGCTCCCTCACATACCCAAAGGTAAACCACTATCTTGATTTCTAACACCATAAATTAGTTTTACCTGGTTTTGAACTTCACATAAATTGGAGTCATATAGCATTAAGCTTTTGAATCTGTCTTCCCCCATTCAAGATTTTATCATCCTTATTCATTCGCATTATGTAGTCATAGTTCAATCATTCTCATTGCCACATAGGATTCCATTGAAAGATAGTACATTTGATTTATCCATTCTACTGTTGATGGACACTGGCGTTGCTGTCCATTTTGGGCAGTGATCTGAGAACGCTCTTCTATATATCATCTGACGAACATATATATGTATATTTCTGTTGGGATTATATCTAGTAATGATCTTTTTTTTTTTAGTATTTATTTATTTGGCTGCATCGGGTCTTAGTGTGGCATGCGGGATCTTTTGTTGCGACGCATGGGATTCTTTCTAGTTGTGGTGCGTGGGCTCCAGAGAGCGCACGCTTAGTTGCCCGCGGCATGTGGGATCTTAGTTCCCTGACCAGGGATCGAACCCGCATCCCCTGCATTGAAAGGTGGATTCTTAACCACTGGACCACCAGGGAAGTCCCTAGTAATGATTATTTTAATTTAGAAATTCTACCTACAAAATAATTCTGAATATTCTTGAAGAGCCTGGTACTTTTAAATTCTGAGTTCCAAATCCAAACTCTCAGGAAGAGCCCTTTACCATTTTCCCTTATCTCAAAAGGAAACAGATCTCTGTGGAAGAAAGGGCCCTCGGCATTGAAATGTATCAGAGTATTAACAGCATGAGAAATGTAGTCGAAAAGAATATTAACACTTAAGTATAAATTTATACCTCAGGTTCAGCATTTTGAGTTTTATTTTGGGGAATGTTCAAAATTTTAATTTTCTTAATGTATTTTAATCTCTGTAGAAAATGAATTCTGGCAGCCAGAACCCCAAAGCCAAGCACTTTTTGCGTCTGTTCAGTCCAGCTTCACCCTCCAGAGGGCTAGTTGATTGAAGGTTGTACTAAAGGAGCATAAAAATAAGTTTCTGCCAGTTGTCAGTGATCCATCTGCAGCTTTTGCTCCCCAGGCCACACCAGCTAAGAGCAAGGACAGTCAAGGGACATGGGTAAAAATAATAATGGAGGGCTTCCCTGGTGGCGCAGTGGTTGGGAGTCCACCTGCCGATGCAGGGGACGCGGGTTCGTGCCCCGGTCCGGGAGGATCCCACATGCCGCGGAGCGGCTGGGCCCGTGAGCCGTGGCCGCTGAGCCTGCGCGTCCGGAGCCTGTGCTCCGCAACGGGAGGGGCCACAGCAGTGAGAGGCCCGCGTACCGCAAAACAAAAACAAAATAATAATAATGGATACAAAAAGAGTCTTCATTGGAAGTACAAGATGGTGCAGCCACTCTGGAAGATAGTTTCATGGTTTCTTACAGAGCTAAACAGAATCTTACCATATGCTCCAGCAATTGTGCTCCTTGGTATTAACCCGAATGAGTTGAAAATGTCCACACCAACACCTGCACACAAACATTTATAGCAGCCTTATTCATAAGTGCCAAAACTTGGAAGCAACCAAGATGTCCCTCAATAGGTGAATGGATAAACAAACTGTGAGACATCTATACAAGAGAATATTATTCAGAAATAATAAATGAAAAGAAATGAGCTATTGACCACAATGAGATACAGCCTAACATCCATTAGGATGGCTACTATTTAATTAATTAATTAAAGTGTTTGTAAGAGTGTGGAGAAATCGGAACTCTTGTGTACTGTTGGTGGGAGTATAAAGTGAGGCAGCCACTAAAACAGTATGATAATTCCTCAAAAAAATAAATAGAATTAAAAATTTTTTAGATTTAAAAATAAAATTAAAAAATAAAAGGAATTACCTTTTCCCCACACTATAGATAAATAGATAGATACTTAGATAGATAGAATTACTATATGACCCAGTATGAGGGACTCAAAGAGATATTTACACACTCATGTTCATAGAAACATTATTCACAATAGCCAGAAGATGAAAGCAACCCAAGTGTCCATTCAGAGGAATGGATAAACAAAATGTGGCATATCCATACAACATCATTCAGCCTTAAAAAGGGAAGAAAATATGACACATTCTACAATATGGATGAACACTGGAGAGGTTATACTAAGTGAAATAAGCCAGACAAAAGGACAAATACTAGGGAGGGTGGGAGGGAGGGAGATGCAAGAGGGAAGAGATATGGGGGATATATGTATATGTATAACTGATTCACTTTGTTAAAAAGCAGAAACTAGCACACCATTGTAAAGCAATTATACTCCAATAAAAATGTTAAAAAAAAAAATGCCTGCCCCATCCAGAGACCAAGCAAAAAAAAAAAAGGACAAATACTGTATGATTCCACCTACATGCAGTACCTAGTGTGGTCAAATGCATGGAGACAGAAGATAGAATAGTGGTTGCCGGGGGCTGGGGGGAGGGGGAGAATAAGGAGCTATAGTTCAGTGGGTACAGAGTTTCAGTTTTGCAGGACAAAAGAAATTTGGAGAGGGATGATGGTGATGATTGCACAACAATGTCAAAGTACTTAATACCACTAAACTGTACACTTCAAAATGGTTAAGATGGAAACTTTTCTGTTATAGATATGTTACCACAACTGAAAATAATTGAAAGGAAGAAAGAGAACGAAGAAAGCAAGAAAGAAGAAAGGAAGCTATCAAAAGAGTGAAATGAGCTATCAAACAAAGAAACAACACAGGGGGGGACCTTAAATGCATATTGCTAAGTGAAAAGAGTCACTCTGAAAAGGCTATATACTCAAGTGTAGCTACATGACGTTCTGGAAAAGACAAAACCATACAGATAGTAAAGAGATCAGTAGTTACCAGGCGTTCAGTGGAGAAGGAGGGAAGGAGGTATAGTTGGAGCAGGGGAGATTTTAAGGTCAATAAAACTATTATTCTGTGTGCTCCTATAATGGTGGATACATGTCATTATACAATTGTGAAAACTCATAGAGCTGTACAACATAAAAAATGAACCCTAATGTAAACCATGGATTGAGTTAATAATATATAAATATACGTTTGTCGATTTTAACAAATGAACCATTCTGTCTCAGTCAGTTTGGCTGTTATAAGAAAGTATCACAGACTGGGTGGCTCATAAACAACAGAAATTTATTGCTCACAGTTCTAGTGTAATGAGTTTTCTCACAAAGTCAAACTTACTAAATTTAAGAGATTGCCTTTTGTTGTAGATTAGATCCTTCATTTGTGTAGGGAAAAGTAGGGATATTTAAATGTCAGTTTGTTAATGAAATGATGATGGAGGGCCTCCCTGGTGGCGCAGTGGTTGAGAGTCCGCCTGCCGTTGCAGGGGACACGGGTTCGTGCCCCGGTCCGGAAGGATCCCACATGCCGCGGAGCGGCTGGGCCCGTGAGCCATGGCCGCTGAGCCTGTGCGTCCGGAGCCTGTGCTCCACGGTGGGAGAGGCTGCAGCAGTGAGAGGCCCGCATACTGAAAAAAAAAAAAAAGAAATGATGATGGAAGACAAAAATAGTTTATTTCTTTTTATTTTATTTATTTATTTATTTTTGGCTGCGTTGGGTCTTCGTTGCTGCACACGGGCTTTCTCTAGTTGTGGCAAGCAGGGCCTACTCTTCACTGCAGTGCACGGGCTTCTCATTGCGGTAGCTTCTCTGTTGCAGAGCACAGGCTCTAGGTGCAAGGGCTTCAGTAGTCGTGGCACACAGGCTCAGTAGTTGTGGCTCGTGGGCTCTAGAGCGCAGACTCAGTAGTTGTGGCGCACGAGCTTAGTTGCTCCACAGCATGTGAACCTGTGTCCCCTGCACTGGCAGGCGGATTCTTAACCACTACGCCACTAGGGAGGTCCAAAAGTAATTTTTTTAAAAGGCCTTATTTGGCTAAATATAGAAAGCCAGCAACCCTCTGTTGATCCCCAAAGTTTTCTGGAAATTTTCCTGGTCCACAAAAATTCAAAAGTCTGGAATTCGCTGTCCTAGATGAGTATAACGATGACTTGCCTCCCAGAGCCTGAAATAGATAGGAAAAAAACGGATACTTGAAATCACCACCTAACCCAGAAACTGTCCACAACCAAAAGGTTCCACCACCTCCAAACCTTCTGCTAGAGCTGCCAACACAGACAGACTTTTCTGTGCACCTTCCCTTCCTCTCCTTGATGACTAAATTCAGGTAGAGACCCACGTGACTGACTCATCTATCTCCTGGGAAACAAGATCCTTGAACACAAGGTTTCTCTGTAGCCCAATCCACATTCAGTGGCCAGTCAGAGATTCGGTGCCCAGTCAGAACCTAACACACCAGACTTGGAATCCCAAATTAAATTTTCTAATTAATAGGAGCAGATGTCAGGAGCGAAAGCAACAAAGGTCTACAATATGAATAACCTATTTCTCATGGCATAGCCACCTGCAAGCTTAGTGTTGCTCTAAAGATCATAAGCTTGTATGAGATCTGCCCATCCCTGTGGAGTCTGAAGAAGCTTGCGCTGAAATAATTTTCCAGGAAGACCATCCCATAGGACTTGAGTGGAGGGACAACATTGCCTCTACTGGAAGACAGGGGCTCATTTGCTTTAGAAGAACCCACTGGGGGCCATTCCACTAGCAATTTCTTTTTTTCCAACCCCCAGAGTAAGGTAATTCCATTATTAGTCACTAAGCCAAGATTTATATAAAAATTGGCATCAAGGAAAATGTTGGCTTATCTAAGATAAAAGGAAATTCTTTACCACATCCATTTTCAAATTAGGTTCGTTATTTCTCCCTGGCTTTGCATAATGATACATACAGTAAACCTGAACCCCTTTCCTGGTATCATAGAAAACAGAAGGGAGGTTGCTATTAGTTAACACAACCATTTTGGAGACAGGGAAATGGAAAGAGAGAAGTGATCTCCTCAAGGAATCAACAGTCCAGCTGGAAAACATATCCTTTTGCTCATCATCATAGCTTATTTCCTGAAATCAGACCATATGCTCTCTTAGAATAAAGCCCCTTAAGAAGTGTATATGTGATCTTAGTGTAAACACAGTCCTTTGGCTTCTAAGATTCTTTATTATATAAATATCTATCTAAGTCCTGAATTTGGTCAAATGAAATAATGTACAGCAGAGGTTTTCAAACTGCTACACAAACAGGGACCGCATGAGGGAGAAAATGTGCAGGCATGGGTAGGGGCATTGGAAGTGTTAAAACTCCACCCCTTGTTCAACCAGAACAAATCCACTTTTGTATTTTCTTACATATTGTGTGTTTGTGTAGTAGTTCAAGAAAAAGTGCATTCCCTTTTTAAAAGGAAAAATGTTTGCAGATTACTTATAAATATGAAAATGTTTTACCAACTATAAGGTGCCATGCAAATATAGGTATGTTGATAGATTTTTCTACTATATACACACAAAGAGAATGAAGTCGGATCATTAGTGGGGACGAGCAAACTAACTTTTATTGAATGTCCATTTTACAGAGGAGAAAAATGAGGTAAATTCATACCTTTAGCAATATTTGAGAATGACTAATTCCAAAGCCTGTGCTTTTTCTTTTTTTCCAGTTTCTCTAACCTTTTAGCCAATGCATGTGTCTGGCTCCTCAGAAAATTCAGAAATCCTGGTTCTAAAACCTCCTCAGGGTCTCAGCAGAAGTGAAGGTTGGCCATTGCAACTTTTACTATTATTACTATTTTCACAAGGTAGGAGAGGAAAAGTAAATTTACCTCTACCTTTCTGAGTACTTACCTGAGACCCCTATAATAAAAGACAAATCATCGGGAGTTCCCTGTTGGTCCAGTTGTTAGGACTCGGCGCTTTCACTGCCGAGGCCTGGGTTCAATCACGGTTGGGGAACTAAGATACTGCAAGCCTCGAGGTGCAGCCAAAAAAAATGAAATAAAATAAAAGACAGATTATCAAAAGAAAAACATTCAGAAGTTTATTAACATATATTCCTCATGTAGATACAGGAGATACCCAGGGGAAAATGAGTAACTGTCCAAGGTGGCTTAGAATTCAGGCTTAAATAATACCATCTTAATAGGGAAAGGCGGGGAAGGATGTAGGTCGCTTAGGGGAGAGTAAGTGATGTTTAGGAAAGATGAATGGGCCCTTAGAAGAACAGATGGGAGGTACGATCATTTGTGAAGAAGTCTGTCTGGGTGTGGCGTCAACTTCTGGTACCCCTTTCTGTGACAAAAGTCAGTCTTCCCTGGTTGATGAAACTCCTGGAGAGGCGAACGATGACAGTTGAGTTCTTTTCAGAGGGTCTGTCTTCAGGCAGATAAGGGGAGTTCAAAGAAAGCCTCTCCCTGCATTTTCTGTTTTTCTAGTGCATATGGCCCCAGATAACCAGTATACCAAAGTAGCACATTTGGGGGAGGCACGTCCTGAACTCCTACAGTCATATTTGTGCGTGGTGTGTTCTGTAACCCTTCATTACCAGCTGTCAAATACATGTTTTTAATTTTTTTAACCTATTTATTGTTACTTTTCTGAAATAATACACGTTCATTTCTTTAAAACATATTCCTGAATTCCTCAATAGCAACCAAACCACTAGGCTCTATGTGATGTGTATTAACCTTCATGAGAAAGAAACAGCCAAAAGTTCCAATCTCCAAGTGTTTTGTTCAGTCTGCACTACATTTTCCTTTTCTTCATCAGCTACAGCCCATATGGATGCACCCGTTGCTTGAAAATGATTATCATCCTTCTCAATAATTCTATTTTTAACTTCAATCTAAAACACATTAGAGGAGCCATCTAGTGTTTGGAAGTTGGCATTTAGGAGTTTTATAGAACATTCCTCCTCCCTAAATTTGATTTACCATCTGTGTTCATTCTCAGTATCCAAAGCATAAACACAGAGTATATATTTCATTTGGGGGAGAAATAAGATTAAAATTAAGAGCGCTTTAAGCGTCCTCACACCTGATTCCGTGGTATTTGGAATAAGCAACTTAGCTCCAAAGTTACTGTCAGTTCCCTTTGGGGACTGGATACAGCAAGGTAACATGGAAACACTTGGCCCATTTGAAGTAAACACATTGCATGGTCAGAAGCCTCCCAAACAAGAAACCTGGATTATAATTAGCTATTTTTCTAGACCAAAATACGGCCAAACTTGGATATAGGCAGTGCAGCTAACAGTCAACTTGACGAAATTTCAGGAACATCAGGAAAAGCCCCAAAACATCTTTCCCTGGCTTCCACTTCAATGCATGTTAATTTTATAACAGCTTTATTGCGATGCAATTGACATAGCATAAATTGCATATATTTAATAAACTGTGCGTTTCCATGAGTTTCAGCATATGGGCTCACAAAAAAATCATCACCACAATCAAGATAATGAACATCTCACCACCCCCAAAAGTTTCCTCATGCCCATTTTTAATCCATCTCCATCTTCTCCTCCCCATCTCACCTCCAGATAACCACTATTCTACTTTCTGTTAATAGAGATTAGTTTGCATTTTCTAGAATTTTATAAAAATGAAATCATATAGTATGTAGCCTTATCTGGCTACAGCATAGTGATTTTGAAATTCTTCCACATTGTCACATGTATCAATATTTTGTTACTCCTTATTGATAAGTAATATTGCATTGTAGGGATATGCCAAAATTTGTTGATCCAGTCACCTCTTGATAAATATTTGGGTTTCAGGTATTTGGCTATTACAAATAAAGCTGCTACAAATATACATGTTTAATTCTTTGTATAGACACTTACTTTACTTTCTCTTAGGTAAATTCATAAGAGTGAAATTATTAGGTTGTGTGGTTGGTATATGTATAATATTCAAGAAACTGCCTGTTTTCCAAATGGTGGTATCATTTTGCATCCCACTAGCAATGTATGAGAATTTCAGTTGCTCCAAATCCTCACCTACACTGATTTTTTTTTGGATAAAATATAATTTTAGGGCTTCCCTGGTGGCGCACTGGTTGAGAGTCCGCCTGCCAATGCAGGTGACACGGGTTCGTGCCCCGGTCTGGGGAGATCCCACATACCGTGAAGTGGCTAGGCCCGTGAGCTGTGGCCGCTGAGCCTGCGCATCCAGAGCCTGTGCTCTGCAACAGGAGAGGCCACAACAGTTAGAGGCCCACGTACCGCAAAAAAAAAAAAAAAAAAAAAAAACATAATTAACAAAAAAATATATAAAATGTTATCTCTTCCTTTTCCATTTGTTTACCTTTTATTTCTTTTTCTTGTCTTGTTGCACTGGCTAGAACCTCCAATACAGTGTTGAATAAAGGTGGTAAGACAGGACATCCCTGGTTTTTTCCTGATGTTAGGGGGAAAACATTCACTCTTTCACCATTAAGTATTATGTTAACTATGAGTTTTTCATAATGTTCTTTATCAGAATGAAAAAGTTCTCTTCAACTTCTAGTTCCTGAGAGTTTTAATCATGAATAAATATTGGATTTTGTCACATGTTTTTTCTCTACCTACTAAAATGACCATACTATTTCTTTTCTTTTTTCTTTTTTTAAAGTAGACTTTATTTTTTAGAGCAGTTTTAGGTTCACAGCAAGATTGAGTGAAAGATACACAGATTTCCCATAATCTTTTTATTCTGTTAATGTGGTAGATTGATCTTCAAATGTTAAACAAACCCATCATGATGTATTATCCCTTTAATATATTGGTGGATTTGACTTGCTAAAATTTGTTTCAGAATTTTTCTATCTAAATTCATAAGGAGAGCTTCCTGGTGGTGTAGTGGTTGAGAATCTGCCTGCCAATGCAGGGCACACGGGTTCGAGCCCTGGTCCGGGAAGATCCCACAGGCCACAGAGCAACTAAGTCCATGTGCCACAACTACTGAGTCCGTGTGCCACAACTACTGAAGTCCGCATGCCTAGAGCCCGTGCTCCACAACAAGAGAAGCCACCGCAATGAGTAGCCCATGCACTGCAACCAAGAGTAGCCCTTGCTCTCAACAACTAGAGAAAGCCTGTGCACAGCAACAAAGACCCAAAACAGACATAAATGAATAATAATTTAAATAAATAAATAAATAAATTCGTAAGGAATATTGGTCTGTAGTTTTCTTTCCTGTATCGACTTTCAGTTTCAAGGAAATTCTATACTCATAAAATGAGTCAGGAAGAATTTCTTCCTTATTCTCCAGAAAAGTTTGTTTGCAATATGCATTATTTTTTTCCTTAAATGTTTCATATTAATCACCAACAAAATCACTTTGTCATGAAATTTCCTTTTAGAAAGACTTTTAGCTACAACTTAATTTATGTAGTAGATGTGGGGCTATTCAGTTTATCTATTACTTTTTAAGGGAGCTTTGGTAGTTGTTGCTTTTCAAAGAATTTGTCCATTTCATATAACTTATCAAATTTATTGGAGTAGAGTTGTCAATAATATTCTCTTACCATTCTTTCAATGTTCTTTTAATGGTGTTCCCTCTCTCATTCTTGATATTGGTAATTTCTGTTCTTGCTCTCTCTTTCTGATTATTCTGACTAGAATTTTGTTCATTTCATTAGTCTCAAAGAACCAATCTTGGTTTCACTGATTTTTACTATTCTTTTTTTTAAATCTCTCATTTATATCTGTGCTGATTTTTATTATTTCCTTTCTTATACTTACTTTGCATTTAATTTTCTCTTCTCTTTCTCTTTTCTTGATGTGGAAGCTTAGAAAATTAATTTTACATTATTCTACTTTCTAATATAAGTATTTAATGCTATAAATTTCCCTCTAACACTGCTTTCACTTCATTCCACAAATAATGATGTCATGTTTTCATCTTCATTCAGTTCAAAATATTTTCTAACCTCCCTTGTGATATCTTCTTTGACCCATAGGTTATTCCAAAGTGTGTGGTTTTGTTTCCAAATATTAGAGAGTTTCAAGTTACCTTTCTGGAACTGATTTCTAGCTTAGTTCCATTATGGTCTGTGAACACACATTGTATAATTTCAATAGTTTTAAATTCGTTAAAATTTATTTTATGGCCCAAAATGTGATCTATTTCTTTTAGTGTTTTGTGCCCACCTGAAAAGAATGTGTATTGTCTTGTTGTTGGGTAAAGTGTTAAAACAATTATAGATAAATGTTAATTTGATCGAGTTGGTTGATGATGTTTTACAAGTATTCTGTATCCTTACTAATTTTCTGTCTACTTGTCTCACTAATTATATTGACAGAGAGGTGTTGAATCTCCAACTATAACTGTGGAGTTGTCTGTTTCTCTATTCAGATCTGTCTGTTTCTGCTTCACATGTTTTGAAACCCTGTTATTATGTACATAAGTGTTTAGAAATATTATATCCTCTTAATTAACTGACCCCTTTAACATTTTGAAATGAATCTCTTTATCTCTTAAAATATTCATAATCCTGAAATCATCTTTGTCTGATAGTGACATAGCCACTTCAACTTTCTTTTTATTAATGTTTACCTGGAATATACTTTTCCATCTTTTTTTCTTTTAAGCTATCTGTGTAACAGATAGCATATAATTGGATCTTGTGTTGTTATTTTATTTTTAATCAGCTGACAATCCTTGCATTTTAATTGGGGTGTTAAGACAATTTATATTTAATGTGATTATTTATGTGGTTGGATTTAAATCTACCATCTTGATTTTTGATTTCTATTTGTCACATCTGTTTTTTACTCTGTTTTTCTTCTTTTTCTCTCTTCTTTTAGATGAATTGAATATTTATGACTTTATTTTATTTTTTAATGTCTTGTTATCTATATGTCAGTTTTGTTTTCTTAGTAATTGACTTAGAGTTTATACTACGCATCTTTAACTTACCACAGCCTACCTTCAAGTAATGTTATATCACTTCACCTGAAGTGTAGCGACATTACAACAGCATACTTCCATTTCCACCCCCATCTTTTTTTTTCTTTTTTTAAATATACAGAAATATAGATCAATGGAACAGGATAGAAAGCCCAGAGATAAACCCATGTACCTATGGTCAACTAATGTATGACAAAGGAGGCAAGGATATACAATGGAGAAAAGACAGTCTCTTCAATAAGTGGTGCTGGGGAAACTGGACAGCTACATATACAAGAATGAAATTAGAACACTTTCTAACACCATACACAAAAATAAACTCAAAATGGATTAGAGACCGAAATGTAAGACTGGACACTATAAATCTCTTAGAAGAAAACATAGGAAGAACACTCTTTGACATAAACCACAGCAAGATCTTTTTTGATCCACCTTCTAGAGTAATGGAAATAAAAATAAACAAATGGGACCTAATGAAACTTAAAAGCTTTTGCAAAACAAAGGAAACTACAAACAAGACGAAAAGACAATCCCCAGAATGGGAGAAAATATTTGCAAATGAATCAACGGACAAAGGATTAATCTCCAAAATATATAAACAGCTCATGCAACTCAATATTAAAAAAACAAACAACCCAATCCAAAAATGGGCAGAAGACCTATACAGACATTTCTCCAAAGAAGACATACAGATGGCCAAGAAGCACAGGAAAATCTTCTCAACAGCACTAATTATTAGAGAAATGCAAATCAAAACTACAGTGAGGTATCACCTCACACCAGTTAGAATGGGCATCATCAGGAAATCTACAAACAACAAATGCTGGAGAGAGTTTGGAGAAAAGGGAACCCTCCTGCACTGTTGGTGGGAATGTCAATTGATACAGCCACTGTGGAGAACAGCATGGAGGTTCCTTAAAAAACTAAAAATAGAATTACCATATGACCCAGCAATCCCACTACTGGGCATCTACCCAGAGAAAACCATAATTCAAAAAGACACATTCACCCCAATGTTCATTGCAGCTCTATTTACAACAGCCAGGTCATGGAAGCAACCTAAATGCCCATAGACAGACAAATGGATAAAGAAGCTGTGGTACATAATATACAATGGAATATTACTCAGCCATAAAAAAGAACAACATTGGGTCATTTGTAGAGACATGGATGGATCTAGAGGCTGTCATACAGAGTGAAGTCAGTCAGAAAGAGAAAAACAAATATCATATATTAACGCCTATATGTGGAACCTAGAGAAATTGTACAGATGAACCAGTTAGCAGGGCAGAAACAGAGACACAGATGTAGAGAACAAACGTATGGACACCAAGGGGGGAAAGTGGGATGGACGGTGGTGGTGGTGGGATGAACTGGGAGATTGGGATTGACATATATACACTAATATGGATAAAATGGTTAACTAATAAGAACCTGCTGTATAAGAAAAAAAATATTTTTTTGATGCAGACCATTTTTAAAGTCTTTATTGAATTTGTTACAATATTGCTTCTGTTTTATGTCTTGGTTTTTTGGCCATGAGGTGTGTGGGATCTTAGCTCCCCGACCAGGGATTGAACCCGCACCCCCTGCATTGGAAGGTGAAGTCTTACCCACGGGACCGCCAGGGAAGCCCTTCCCACATCTTTTATGCAATTTCTGTCACATATTTTACTTTACATATGTTCTATGCCTTTAGATGCAGTCTATACTTCTTGTCATTATTCAAACACCTTTCTGGGTTCATGTTCACCAGAGTGTGAATGAAGCATCTGAACAGGTTTTTGTGAAAGATGGGGATAAGAAGAAAGCTTGACAGTTCTAGGTGAGGAAACACAGCACTGAGGGATAAATGGGATGAAAGAAAAAAAAAAAAGACTATTTTAAACTTTTGAGAAGGCAATCCTAGCCAAAGGCTAAATGGTTTGAGAATTCCCATCAGTTTTCCCACCAGACTCCAGATTTTAAATGCTGGACAGTGCAGTTAGAGCATTAATCTATGCACCTAAAAGCCACAAGAGTTAGTCAAGGTGAAGAGCATATCAGATCGTAACTTTATTGTGGGAATAACTAGTTTGCTCAAAAATCAGCTGATTCCAAAAAGCAGTCAAGTCATTATTGTTACCACATGGGCTAAAGGAATAGTTGAATGTGTATCCTTTTTCACTTTTCTGTTCTTATTTTTAATATTATGTGGGCCTATTAATTTCTGAGAGACCAGACCAAATTTGTAATAGAAATATAACAAAGTTAAAAGTAAAGGAAACGGCTTCCCTGGTGGCACAGTGGTTGGGAGTCCGCCTGCCGATGCAGGGGACACGGGTTCGTGCCCCGGTCCGGGAAGATCCCACATGCCGCGGAGCGGCTGGGCCCGTGAGCCATGGCTGCTGAGCCTGCGCGTCCGGAGCCTGTGCTCCGCAACGGGAGAGGCCACAACAGTGAGAGGCCCGCGTACCGCAAAAAAATAATAATAATAATAAATAATAATAAATGAAATTTTACCAAACATCATGTTATAAATACAATTGTTTATTCACTAGGAAGTATTAAAATAAACTCTTTTGGCTATAAAGCATAAAAAATTGCAAAAAGACTCAGAAAAATATAACGCATTCCTCTCTCTTACCATCCTTTATACCCACTCCCACTCTTCCATCTGCCTGGGAGCCAACACACAGAACAGGAAGAGATTGGAAACCCACCAATTCCATGGTCTTGGCAAGGTTCCAAGCTTAAGGATTCATGTTCCTATATCTTGATGACATTGTAACATGTTACTAAGAATTTTAGACATAAAGGAGTCATTATAGGTAGAAAGTGTTAGGGATAGTTTTTTGCAAAAATGTTTGCCAAAAAGAAGTTAGATAAGTTTTCTCTAGGTCAGCTCATTTCTGTAAAGAGATATGTGTTTTCTAGGGTATGGATCTCTAATAAGCTTCACTCTCCCTTTCCTCCTCCCTTCCTTTTCCCTATCATCTTTCTTTCCCCTTTTTTTCTCCCCATCACCCCCCTCTCTGTCTCTCTCTTTTTTCCTTCTTCTCTCCTCTAAATAGTTTTTAGGAGCACGGACTCTTGACCCGACTCTCTGAGCTCAATAGTCACTTTGTCACTTTTTAGTAGAGTGACTTTGGCCACTTCTCTACTACTCTGTGCCTCAGTTTCCTCATCTGTAAAAGTGAGGATAATAGTTGTTCTTATCTTATAAGAATTAAGAGGATTGAGTAAATTAACATATGAAAACAGTTAAAATAAGCCCTGGCACTCGGTAAATTCTCCATAAGGATTAACCGTCAGCATCCATCACCATCATCACCATCACCATCATCACCATCACCATTCAAGTGAGAAACATTCACTCTCCTGCAAGGGGGTGGAAGAGACAAGCCCTTACCTTTCCTGTATTGCTCTTCTATGCAGCTTCCACCCTGACCATTCCGAGGTGTTGAGTACAAATTCGGGGTCCCCCAGAAGAAACACTCTCTGAGTAGCCTTAAGAAGCCAGCCAGCTGGTCTCCAAGAACAGAGCAAAGCAAGGACCAGCTTACCAAGACTATACGTGGAGAATCATCCCAGATTTGCTGCTAACATTCTGTGTCACCTGGCACAGTCACTTACTTCAATGCTCAAACTTCCTCTTCTGTGATTTGAGGAGTTTAGATTAAGATTATCCCTTCATTCCCCCATGTTGTCACAAATCCCATAACCTATTCCATGTGATCTTTGTATTTATAAAATACAAAATACACAGGACATTAAGAAATGATAGATTCTTCTTCTACTGGGGAGTTGGCAGGAGAGGGGAGACTGTCACCTTCTCATGAGTATGGTCACATTGGTTGTGACCAATCCCACACTTTAACAGCTCAACTCCACTCCACCTACCAAGAGGGAACTGCCACTGATGGAGCTCTAGACATTTGTTGAGACAGCATAATCCTTTCCATATAAGCATTATTCTAGCTGTGTGAAAAGAAGTATCAGGAATTCATCATCAGAGTCAGACCGCAAGGGCACCCACTGTGCCCACCACCCTCCTGGGTACCCCTTTTCCCCTACTTTTCTTTTTTTTCCTCTCACTTCCTCTTCCCTTTCTTCTCACTTTTCTCAGCAACACTTCCCACTGTCATTGACAGGTAAGACTGAAAAGGCTGCAGCCACTGAGGTAGAGGAAGCCTTTCCAACCAGACCCCCTTTCTCATTTGATGGGCATGTTTCTCTTTTATATGAAGCTTTGTACAATTTTGTATAGAGAAGTTGTATAATTTTGAAAAAAAAAAAGAGGAAAGAGTCAAGGAGAAAAGGGGGAAAATCATCTAGAGCCCTACCACCACCATTTTGTATATTTTCTAATTTTTCTATGGGTAGATTTTGATTTGGCCCAAGGAATATTATGTATTTCCATTATGTGATCATGCCACCATTTAAATCTGCCTTTTTCATGTAACAATATTTCTTAAGCATTTTCCATAATAGTACATATGCTTCAAAAATAAATTTATTGTGTACATTTATATCCCATCAAGGGCATATGCCAAAGCTAACTTCACCAGTTCCCTGTTATTAAGCATTTAGGGTATTTCCAGTTTTTCATCATCATCATTAACACTGCAATGAACATCTTTGTGCATTTAGCTTCTTACGTATTTGGAAGTATTTATAACAACCTTATGAGCAAGTATTATCAGATAAGGAAATGAAGTTTAAAGGTGTTGAGTGGCACACCCAAAGTCGAAGTTACGATAAAGAGTAGGGCTCACGCCGGGTCTATCGACTTTCAGATCTCATTCCTTAACCGATAAGCCATACTGCTTCCCATTTTGCAGCTTTATGTCTTCAGGGCCTGCCCTTAATCTCTCACTTTTCAATGAATCCTTTGTGAACTTCTCCTGGGAACTCCTGGGAACTTCTCCTGGGAGCTCCTGGGAACTTCTCTTCCTCTCCAATTTAATTTCCTTTTAATCTCTTCGCTTCAAGCGATGTCTTGCCAACCTCCTAAATCCTTTACTTACTGTTTCACATCAACCAATCAGCAAATATCAATCCTGGAAACATCCAGACTAATGTCAAACCCCCATCCCCAATCATTTCTGGGTTTCCTTCAATGTACTGAATTCACCATCTTCCCTCTCACCTCTGGATCTTTGAGCGTCGTATTACCTCTGCCTGAATCACTCTTTTTTCCATCTTTTTGTCTAACTAACTTTTACTTATACTGCACCCCTGGGCTTACAAGTCACTTCCTCCAGCAAATCCCAGACCAGGTAAAGAACCACTTCTATCTGTTCCTATAACCACCAGAACACTTATGACACCGACTGGTACTTTCTTGTCTAATGATCTCCTTTGCTGTAGTATAAACTCAGTGGGACAGGGACCCTGGATGTCTTGTGTACTGCTGTACCCCACACCTAGCCTGGTACCTGGCAAGTGTTAGGCCTCTGTCTCTAATTATAAAAGGAATGAATAGTCTAAAAACACCCCTAGGTGGAAATGCTCTACCAATGATAATAAATAATTCCTTACACTCCACATTTTCAATGTCTCGGGTGTTTTTCTTCTTTATGGGTTTAATACTATGTACAAGGGTATTTGCCTGTTCCTATTTTTCAATCTGCAGAAATAAATTATATATATGTATACTTACATGTGCATATATCTACTAGTCTGATAAAACCATGCTTTCTTTGCACTGAAGGCATTTGGCTATTAAATAAGAAACATTATCAAATTTGAAAACATTTCAGTGAGTCTGTCTGATGTCTGTGTCTTCTCATTTTTTAAAAAAAGGTTTTATTATGGTAAAATACACATAACATAAAATTTACCATCCTAACTATTTTTAAGTGTACAGTTCAGTAATGTTGAGTAAATTTACATTGTGCAACTAATCTCCAGAACTCTTGCTTTCTCATTTTTGTAGTAAACCTGTAGCACTATAAGTATTTGTGTAAATACCTCTTCCCTAGAGCAAGAGTTTCTAGACTTTCCAGTTCAAAAACACCTTCTTAATATCAAAAAAATTTGTAGAATCCTATAGGATAATAACCATGCTACTGATATCTGTGAAAATAAATTATTAATTCAACACAATGTTTAGATTTATTAATCACAACAAAATCTACATGGAAGTGTAGTACCCAGGGTTTGGATTTGTTATTTCACAATGACTCTCTCTAATCCCTCAATTCACAGGGGTGGGCTTCTGGTAGCCATGCTGTATAGAAATAGCCACAAATCACTGGACCAGAAATGGCCACCTGACTCAAATTGAACTAATCAAATTCCTTCACCAAGAATTCAAAATTAGCAGAAAGACAATAATAGAGAGTAATTGATTGATCGATTCCGTGTCTCCATGTAACTAAAACTGTAAGACAAATTCAAAAACAGTGGATGTTCGTATTCTACAGGTTCCTCTGTGCTATAATCCTATAAGGGGGTTATTATTCCCATGTTACAGATGGGAAAACTGAGGCTTGGAGAGACTTTGAGCCTTGAACCCAGGCATTAGCTATTTCTCAATATGGCTTCCCTATGCAATGGAGCACTCTTGAAACTGGGCTATCATTGGAAACTCATTTATCTAAACTTCCACTAAATTGCGAGCTCCTTGAGATTCCAGACAGTGTCCCGCTCCATGGGTGCCCAATAAATGTTTATTAAATAACTAAATGAAATTATACTTAGTACTGTGCGAGGTTATGAAGAGTAATAGAAACAATGGTCCAAAGGAAACCTACCTAACTTACCCAAGAGTTGGAAAATGTAGTTAATGTGTCTGAAATACACCAAGACCACGTGAAATTCAGCATCCATCCTACAAGAATTTGAAGAAGGAAAATGATCTTTGTGTTTATACCAGCCTAAACTCAGTATGATAAATGAGATAAAGCTACAACAAAAGTTTTCTTGTAAGACACTCCAAAGCAGAGTCAGACCAAATGATGTGTAACTGCCTGGGCGTTTTGTTCAAACAATGTCATTAACACCACTTAAAATGCAACTTCTAGGCCCATAAGCTTTATTTATACCTGTCATCAAAGTCCTTGAGGGGCTACTAGTTTAATTATGTTTCACTCCACAATAATTACATGATATTAAAGAAAGTAATGAGTTACTTTTCAGCTGTTGGAAAATAAAAAAGGCTGTTGAAGAGAGATGAGGGATTTATGCATCATGATTAAAGATGCTTGGGTCTTTGAGAATATTTTATATGTAAATTTAATCTCCCTTAAACACATGTTTGTTATGTTGCCTCCCATTTTTAATGCTATCAGAATCTTAATGGTTCTCAAAAAATATAATCATTTCACCGCAGGAGGGGGGAGATATGGGGATATGTGTGTATGTATAGCTGATTCACTTTGTTAGAAGGCAGAAACTAGCACACCATTGTAAAGCAATTATACTCCAATAAAGATGTTTAAAAAATAAATAAATAAATATTATCATTTCAGGACCCCAGTTCAAACTCTTTATGAAATAATGATTTTTAAAAATCTGTCAGAATTGACAGCCTCTACACCCTGGAAATATAAATTAGAAAATTTTGCTTGATGATAAGGCCAGGGAGAAATTTTTCTCGTGTTATTGATAGATGTCCCAATCTGTCTTCAGATCAAGCAGATAAGTTTCCAGTTTATTCATAGAACACATTTCACACCTCCTCTGTGTCATAAGTTTAATTTTTTTCTTACACCATGTTGTATCAAAATGCATCACTGAAATTGGTTCTGTTATAAACTGTTATAAACTGTTTAAAAATAACAAAATTCGCCACCACTGGTGGTGCAGTGGTTAAGAATCCGCCTGCCAGTGCAGGGGACACGGGTTCGATCCCTGGTCCGGGAAGATCCCACATGCCGCGGAGCAACTAAGCCCGTGAGCCACAACTACTGAGCCTGCACTCTAGAGCCCGCAAGCCACAACTACCGAGCCCACGTGCCACAACTACTGAGCCCGCGAGCCACAACTACTGAGCCTGTGCTGTAGAGCCCACAAGCCACAGCTACTGAAGCCCACGCACCTAGAGCCCGTACTCTCCCCAACTAAGAGGAGCCACCGCAAGGAGAAGCCTGCGCACTGCAACAAAGGGTAGCCCCCGCTCGCTGCAACCAGAGAAAGCCCGTGAGCAGCAATGAAGCAAGGAAGACCGAAGGCAGCCAAAAAAAAAAAAAAAATCTCAAATCAGATTAGTACTAGGCACTATTCATACCCAAAGATGTTGATGAAAGACTTCCATTTATTGTTGCAATTACTTTGTAGGAAAATAAATTACTATCATACTATTTTTCAGTATTAATGTCACTTACTTGTGAAAGATTTGGATCCCTCCTCCCTTTAAAACTCACTATGATCTTGCAAAATGTATTTGGTCCATAATCCATTTAAGTTTTATAATTCAATTACCTATCAGTATTCTTAGTTTTATGACACCAATTATTTCAATGCGTTTCAGGATACATGTTGGCTAAAGTGTTAAAAAAATTTTTCATTTGAAAACATAAGTTATTGTCATTTCAAATGTGCCCCCTAGATTCTTTCCAGAACATTCAATTCTGTGTATATAGAGATGGCAATTCTGATCCATCGTCAGCAGGAAATGCACTGAATTGTTCTGCTCACTGTGAAGAAGGGTCTGTAATTAGGCGTTTTTGCTGTCTCAAAATCTTATTTTTGCTAGAGAAGTTCAGGGAGCGTAGCTTTCTCTCAGCAATGCTATCTGAACCATGTGGTAACTAAATTTGTAACTGAGGTCACATTAGCACCATGTTAATAACCTGAGTTATCAAACCAAAACGCTTTCTAGTTCGGTCACTCCTCTCAGGTACCATCAACAGACACCCAATTAAACTGGCTCAGTCAAAGCAGAGACCCGATGGGCTCTCGGAAACTATCAAGTCCAGGAGGCTAAGTCCATGACTGGCTTCAGACATAGCTGAATTCAGTGGCTCAACACAGAACATCAGGGCAGGTGCCTCATACTCTGTGCCCCAGAACTGATTTTCTCTGGTTTCATTCAGAGGCGGGATTTGTCCACAGTATGGTCCAAGCAGCGGGAGGCTTGCCTCCACCAGTTAGCCATCCAGGTAGAAAGAGAGTGGCTCTTTCCAAATCCCTGGGCAGGACCTTCATATGTGCATCTTTCAACAAATTACAGTGGCCATGGGATGGATAGGACAATTTTACCAGCCAGGACAGGTGACACGCCCACCCCATGGCTTCAGCACATGGGGGTCAGTCCCTCTTGAACATATGAATTGAGAACAAAAGAAGGGTTTTTTCCCCCCAAAGGAAGATATGCGTGCCTGCCCGGAGAAAGAGGAGTGGGCAGAGCAGGCTGGAGCAATAGTTCTGCCGAGGAAGGTCCCACGCCCCTCAGTGACCCCTAAGTTGGTACCAAAGGAAACATGGCAAAGTTCTCCTAACAGCAGAAAGCTCACTTGGCTCTGTGTGAGGACGAGGGTCCTCACTCCAGCTCTGCCATTAATTACAGAAACAACTGAGAAAGTGGCAGACTCTTCTAGGCCCGTTTCCTCGCCATTTTATAAAATCCCCTGAACTAGGCACCAGCCATAAGAGGCTTCAACAGTGATGCCCCCCCTGAAATGCCCTCAGCCTAAGCTTTTCCAGACTTAATACACTCAGAGTATATTCATTTAGCCCCTACAAACCCATCTGGACGGTCCTCAGACCTCTCAAGGTCAACATATGTCCCCCCAATGCCCCCCACACACACAACAAAGAGCCCACACCTCTTCCTCCTCTAGAGCTCTGTACCCCGTGGGCCACCCCTCCCAAGCCAGGAGCCAGAAATTCTCTGAAATAACCATCAGATGTCAGGCTACACAGATACATGCCCCCTTCTCTCTGAAAGCCTCTTGGGTTTACTTGGACCCAGGGATTCTCACCTTGGAGTCCATGGATGGTGTCCAGAAGATCCACAGACCTCCTGAAATGATGTAATAAAATTGTGGGTGTGTGCACACGTGTGTTTGTATTGGACATTTTTCTAAGGATAGAATCTTAGTTTTCATCAGAAAAGGATGCCCGTCCCCATTCCCCCTTTAAAAAAAAGGTTAAAAATCACGGTTTTAGCCCAGCACTGGGATGTCCCAACTTTCCCATCACATCCCTGATGAGTCCCAGTCAGTTGCCCCTTGTGGTGGTTTTTAAACATGGTCTCAAATTCTTGGATATTCCTCCCGAGGAGACGGGGTTCCATGCCTCGTCCCCTAGAACCTGGGTCAGCCTGGGACTGTCTAGGTCAACAGAGGACAGTAAAAGTGACACTGGGTAACTCAGGGAGCCAGGTAGCTTCCACTTGTCACAAGAACATCACTTCTGGGAGCCCTGAGCCGTATGAACTCTCATTACCTGAAACCATCAGGCTGGAGAGGTCACGGTAGACGCTCTGGTCCACAGCCCCGCTGTGCCCAGCCTTCCCAGCCATGCCTGCCAAGGCACCAGACATGTGAACAAGGCTGCCTTAGACCCTCAAGATCTCTCCATTTAGTAACTGATTTTTCCGAGAACTTTGCCAGTTCCACGTGGAGCAGAAGAATCACGTTTATGAACCCGGTCCAAATTCCTGACTCACGGAGTCGTGAGATGTAATAAAATGGTGGTTGGTAAAGCCATTACGTTTCATTGTGGCTTGTTATCTAGCAATAGAATGACCAGCACAACCCCCCAAATCTTCCTCAGTTCAAATACCCAAGCCTACCTAGAAAAGATCAACATATGAGGGGAACCTTTTTGGGCTGAAGATTTCGAGATGATCCATAGCAGTAAGTGCGGGACCAAAAGCAGCCTCTCCTCTGAGGACGCAGATGTAAGCCGGCAAGTTTCTGCAAGACAATTAAGACCAGTTCGAGGCTCCTTAGAACACAGCTCTCTCTGGGGGATAATCATATCCAGAAAGAAAAGGGAAAGTGGTGCTTAGTTTCTGGATCTCTAATTAATAATCGTAAAGAATTATCTTAACTGAGCATGGGGATAGGCAGAATAATGGCCCCAGTATGTCCACAACCTAATCCCTAGAACCTATGACGCTGTTAGGTAACGTGGCAAGGAGGTATTAAAGTTGCAGATGGAAGTAAGGTTGCTAATCGGACGACTTTAAAATAGATTATCCTAAATGACCCAAGTGACCAATGTAATCCACATGAAAGTAGAAGAGGGAGGCAGAAGAGGGTCAGAGGGATGCCCGTTGCTGGTTCTAGGCTGGAGGAAGTGGGCCATGAACAGGGAACGCAGGGGACCTCTGGGAGCTGAAAGAGGCAAGGAGAAGATGCACTCCTAGAGTTTCCAGAAAGGAGTATAGCCCTGCCAACATTTTGATGTGAGCCCACCGAGACCTCTGCCCGACTTCTAACCTATCTAACAGTAAGGTAATAAATTGGTGTTGCTTCAAGCCACTATGTTTGTGATCATTTGTTACAGCAGCAATGAAAGACTAATATAAGCACCTACTACATTCCAGTTACCATGCTATGTGCAAACAGCACATTACGTCATTGAGTCCACGCAAGGTGGTATTACTATCGCCACATTTTGGGACCAAACCAAGGTTCAGAGAAGACACACAGTGTAACAAAAGTCATTAAGTTGGTGGTAAACTGCAGGGACAGGATTTGAACACAGGTCTGTCTGACGACAAATGCAGGAAGCCTATGACAGCTCTCTTTTATTTTTTACTTCCTGTTATGGATTTATTTGACATTAGAACTGAAACGTTAAGTCTACCCGTACGCAAAAGATTTCTTCATGCCTATCTGACTCTACTGACATGATTTCTGAAGGCTTTTCCCATCATTAAAACAAAATATCCTAAAACATGCTTTAGTATCCAAGTGATTTCTCCAAGGCAGAAACCTCCAACTTGGAACTTGGCTAGAGATGGGCAGGACAGCTGGGACAGAATTTAGCTCTAAAACTAAAGGCCAGAAAGGTGCACTCCACAATACCTCTCCCCACTACTCAGCTTTGTACCATTAAAGCTTTCAAATATACATGAAAAGGAAAGAAGAGTACAATAAACATCCTTATATACCTATCACCTAGAGTCAAGGGTTGACGTTTTCCTGTGTGATATGTGTGTTTCACCTCTAAAGACGCTGGCATACACCTCCTAAAAATAAAAATACTATCCTTCATAACTACAATACCATGAAAAATCAATAATAACTCCTTCACATCCTTTAATATCCAGTCCATATTCACATTTCCTCAGTTGTCCCAAAAGATAACTTTTATATCCAATTTTTTGAACCACGCGTCAATCAACTTTTACGCATTGCATTTCTCGGCTGTGCCTTTTTAGTCCCTTTTAATCTAGGTTAATCTTGTATTTTTTTTTTTAATGACATGGAAGTCTTGAAGAGACCAAGTGTTTTGGGGTTGAATTGTGTTCCCCCCAAAATTCACATGTTGAAATCCTAACCCCAGTACCTCAGAACGGGCTCTTGTTTGGAAATAGGTCACTGTAGATGTAATTAGTTAAGATGAGGTCACCATACTGGAGTAAGGTGAGTCCTTAATTCAGTATGACTGGTGTCCTTATAAAAAGGAGAAATTTGGACTCGGGGAGAATGCCATGTAAAGATGAAGGAGAGACTGGAATAATGCTGCTACAAGCCAAGGGATGCCAAAGGTTGCCAGTAAGCCACCAGATACTAGGGGAGAGGTGTGAAGAGTCTTTCTCATAGCTCTCAGAAAGCACCAACCCTGCAAACACCTTGATCTTGAACTTCTAGCCTCCAGAACTGGGAGACAATAAATTTCTGTCGTTTTAAGCCACCAGATTTGCAGTACTTTGTTATGGCAGCCCTAGGAAACTCATATTGCTGTCTTGTAGAATATTCCACATTCTAGATTTGGAAGTATTTCCCTCATGATGTCACTTCACTTGTTCCTCTATCCCCTATGTCTCCTATAACTTAACTTAAGCTACATCTTAAGTCTTGATTGGCTTCAAAGATTTCTGTTGAGACTATTTCATGGGTGATTCTATGTGCCTCATACTGTCTCATCTCAAAGGGACATGAAGTCAGGTGGTCCCTCTGTGATTATGTTAAATTGGATCACATGCTGAAGGTAGGACAATATGTCTTTAATGACTTAAACATCGTTTGGCCACTTCCTGAACCCAGCTGGAGGTGGCGAGAGGAATGGTGGTATGGGCTGCACCAAGTGTGTTGTCATCAGGACTCCAGCCTATCTTTCTTGTTCCTCTGGGAACCCCTCCCCCATGACACCTGTTCCTGGTGGGAATTTCCATGACAGCCCCTCAGTCCCCATCACTACATGGCGGGGGCATCTGGATACCTTAATCCCAGCAATTGGTCCCGAGATGGGCATGTGAACTGTCTTAGCTCAAGGTCCCTAGAAACCAGAGCTTGAGGCGAAACTTTTGTGTGCATGCATTGTTGAGAAGTGGAAGTGCAAGGTCCCAAGAGGAGGGGAAAAAAAAGAAAAGGGAAGCAAGACTGCAAAGGAAGGAAAGAACAAATAAGGTGGTACATTACTGAGCCAGCCACACACCAAAACACTGGTTGTCACAGAGGACACATCCAGAAAGAAACAGTGTGGATTCTCTTAGTCTCAGAACAGCCTGTCAGCAAAGAGGAAGGGAGAATAACCCATCCACCAACTCCTTCCAATCTGCTATTTCTCACTGGGCACATTTCATCCCGTGGGACATTAAACCCTCACACCTTGGGCTGTGTCACCTCTAGGGAGCCACTGGGAATCCAGAATGAACTGGTGACACTTCCTAACAGCCTGGGTGTTGTCTGTGATAGGTCAGGCCAGGCTGGGCAAGCCAATGCATGTGCAAAAGTGCCCAGAAGTCCTGAAGCTTTTTGTGGCTCAGCCATGATGGGAAAATCCCAGAGGTAATAGGCAAAAGGCATGAGTGTGAGAAATAATCAGAGAGGTGCCGTCTGCTCTTTCCATGAGTGACAGCAGGGCACCACTGGCCCAGTGCTCTACAAGAATATGGCCCTCCCCAGTGAAAATGGAAACATCTTCTTTGGAGCCTAGAAGAATGCGGTTGGTGCTGGATGAACTACCTGGAGTAATGAGCATCAGTGAATATTCAGTGCTTCACATACTGTCTGACTCAGACTTGAATACTTGAATAAAGGATGACTACATGAATAGATGGATGGGGGGATGGATAGGGGGATGGATGGGGGGATGGATGGGGGGATGGATGG